>NC_134832.1:138318613-138394142 GCF_004210375.1 Tachypleus tridentatus | reverse complement strand
TCTCCCATTATTCCATTTTTCATGGAGGGTTGACAATAATCCACAAGGCAGAGATCATTTCCCTATACTTTGAGAGATACTGTCCATGGTCGATGCCACCAAATCCACGCGTCTCGGTGGAAGCTGGATCAGGCAGACTGGTCCACTTTACTGCTCTTCCAGAACTTGATCCTGTCATCATCTGTCAGCCATCAATAGATGAGTGTGTGGCAGCAGAAACTGACTGTATTATACAAGGAGCTGTTCGATGTTTTCCAAAAACCTTGACACATTTTCCACTATATCCTTGTCCGTAGTGGAATCCTACCTGCTACATGGCATGGAAGGCTCAAAATGGGCCTGGGATACTTTCTGTAGATATCTCACACTTTCAAACCACATTGCTTTCCAGCAGGCCCGTGCACATGCTAGGTGGTTAAGACATCAAAGCCAAAAGGAATCTCAGATCAAGTTCACAACTGGCATATCTTCTAACACCAGTTCCAAAGTCATATGGAACAGGGTTCCAAAGGTCAGTGGGTACTACAATTTTGTCCACCTCTTGATCTTACTCTCTGATGGCCAATAAGTAACTGATATCTGGAGCATCGCCGATACTATAAATGAGAGCTTTTGCTGGGTATCTAGCACTTCTGCTTGTTCCTCCACCTTCTTGGCCATGAAGACTCGAGCAAAGCATTCACCTCTTCTCTTTCAAACTGACTCTCTCTCTGACTATAATCTTCCCTTTACACTGGTGGAACTGAAACTGGCCCTTCATCAGGCTGGCAGTACATCTGTTGGACCAGATGATGTACACTATGACATTCTGCACCACCTCTCTCCTGATTCTCTTGATATTCTTCAAATTGTTTTTAACCAGATCTGGCAGGAGAATGATTTTCCTAATGCTTGGCACCAGGCTATTATCTTACCTTTCTTTAAGCCTGAGAAAGATCCCAAAATTCCTTCAAACTACCATCTAATTGCTTTGATGAGCTGTCTCTGTAAAACCTTAGAAAGAATAGTAAATGCTCATCTTGTTTGGTTCCTCAAATCAAACAACCTCCTCTCACCCATCCAGTGTGGGTTCTAATGATAGGACTTTACCACGGACCACTTGATTCAACTTAAAACGTCAATCAGAGAAGCCTCTCTCATACAACAACATCTTGTATCAATATTCTTTCACATTGAGAAGGCTTATGACACAACATGGACGTATAGCATTTACCCATTTTTATTAAACTTATTTTAATGGACAAGGAATTCCAAGTTCGTGTCAGTTCGACACTTTCCCGTACTTTTCTACATGAACATGGCATTCCTCAGGGCTGTGTTTTGAGTGTCACACATTTCAGTATAAAGATTAATGCCATCACTGAACAATTCTCTCTCACTGTTGCAAACGGGCTCTATGTCGATGACTTTCACATCTCATGTCAGTCGTCGAACATGAGATATATTGAGTGGCAACTACAAACTGCCCTCAATCGTATACTGAAGTGGACCATAACAAACGGCTTTAATTTCTCTCTCTCTAAAATTTTTTACATGCACCTTGCTGCCAAATGAGGTATTCACCCTGATCCTGAACTGTATCAGTGAAGTTTTGCTGCATGTGGTCCATGAGACCAAGTTCTTGGGGCTTATCTTTGGCAAGCTGACCTTTATACCACACATTAAGCAGCTACAGGTCAAATGCAGAAGAGCACTGAACATCCTCCGTGTCCTCTCTACCACCAGTTGGGGAGCAGATCGATGTTCTGTGTTAAAGATATATTGTTCTCTAATTCAATCAAAATTGACTATGGATCACTGGTCTATGGCTCTGCCAGACCCTTGGTCTTAAAAAATGTTGGACCCTATTCATCATCAAGGACTTTGACTCTGCACTGGGGCTTTTTGCACCTCCCCAGTTCAGAGCTTATATGTAGAATCTCATGAACCTTCTTTGCACCTTCGCCATTTACAATTGTCTTTACTGTATTCTTCGAAACTTCGTTCCTTACTAAAGCATCCCACCTGGGTTGTGTTTTCCTTCCTCAGTGGGCCATGCTTTTCCCGAACATACAGTCTGCCATTGCTCCTTTTGGCCTTTGTATCCAGGCACAGTTGGATGAATTTAGTCTGTCCTTGGATAACATTGCTGAATCCACTGGTCAGCCCATCCCACCATGACTTCCTACAGTCCCCAAATGTGACTTTTCTTCAAGTCATTTGAGAAAAGAAGATACTCCTGATTGGAAGTACTGTCTTTTATTTACTGAACATTTTTCTAAGGATCTTTCCATTCCAATTTATATGGATGGTTCCAAACCCAGTGACTCTGTGGGCTCTGCCATGGTTTGTTGTGGTACAGCAGTTGCGCACAGAATCCCCTCTGCAGATTCTGTGTTCACTGCTGAACTGTATGCAATTTCGCTTGCCCTGGATCATATTGAAGCTAAGCAGTACTCCAACTGCACTATTTATACTAACTTGCTTAGTTCTCTACTGGACCTGGAATTGCTTCACATTGGTTCACACCCTGTTTTTACTGATATTCAAAACCAACTGGCCCGTTTCTCATTAACATCTACTTATATCCAGTTTTTCTGGATACCAGGTCATGTTGGTATTCACGTGAACGAGCTCGCGGACACTGCAGCTAAGTCTATCTGCTCTGGCACTATCGCAACTATGTCTATTCCATACATGGACTACAGTCCTGTATTTAAGGTTCGGCTCCATGCCAGCTGGCAGTCGACTTGGAGTTAGCAACGCAAAAACAAGCTTTTCCAAATAAAAACCCTATATTGGATTTTGGCTGTCTTGCTTCCGTAAGGATCAGAAGGAGGAAGTTGTTCTAACTAGTCTATGCATTAGTCACAGTTTTTTAACTCATTGTTTTCTTTTATCTGAAACTGATGCACCAATGTGTAGTCTATGTAACACTCGGATCACTATAAGTCACATATTACTTTCCTGCCATCATTGAGAGTCGCATCGACGGGACCATTTTAAATACGTTCTGTCCCAAGGTTTGTCCATAACGTTAGACAGTGTTATTGGTGATCGTGACACTGTCTCCCTTGATAAAGTTTTAGTTTCTTAAAGGCCATTAATCTTTTTAATGTCATTTAAGTGTTTTAAATTTATATATTAAACCTTTTTTTAATGTAGTTCCCTTGTAAGAATCACAATCCCTCTAGTTTGATTTGAAATTAGAAAATGGCCGTAACATTAAATAACTGAACACCAGTACTGTAAAGGCCAAGTTCAAGTGATTCATACTGGTATTTAAACTATCCGTTTGAACTACCCTTTAGTCATCCTGAGAGTTATTATTACAATTTTGCTGCATATCTTTTAAAACTTTTATTGCTTTACTTTTAGAAAATGGCCACAATGACACATAACCTGGAACCAGGAGTGGAAAGGCCAACTTGTAGTGACTAAGGATGGTTCTTGTACTTACCTGTTAGTCTTCCTGGTGGGTTATGATAGTTACCATTATGTTACAGAAAGTTCTTTACAACTTTTCTTGCTGTGGTTTCTCTCTTAACATTGTAGACTGGATGTCAACATTGGTTTTATGCGATTTAGGTTTTTAAATGCTGTTTTGTTTCACCTTCATTTCCTTTTATGAATTTCACTACATTTACTTTTACCTTTTTACTGGATGTTTGGTGCAGATAGCCTAGCTGCAAGTGTGCCATTAAACACTAAATAAACCACCCAACCAACTTATTTTCAGGCTTTGAAAGTGGATGCATTCATTTCATCATGATAGGATATGATTACAACTTTATGCCTTCCCTTGGTCCAGGACTCCTTGTATTTGAATTTTGATGAGAAACACAAGACACCACCATAGAATTGTCAGAGTGAAGCCTGAAAATATTCTCCTTAATAATCCCACATCATGAGGAATTGTCTGCTGAAAAGGAAGAAGGACCAAAACTTAATTATCTGTGCACATACCCTGGAAATCCCGACTACTGGTTTATGCACTTGTGAAAAGATGGATGAGGTGTCAGTAGAAAAAACCCATACACAGTAGCATCCATACTTAAACTCTCAAGATATTGAAGAATAATCCTGACTATGGAAACTAAGGAATTCAATAAATCTATGCTTATGGTTCCTTGATCACATAAAAACCATTGAGAGGATCTCTTGCACCCTCATCCCAAAGACATGAGGGATTCAGATGATGTCTGCATTCCAAGAAGAAAAAGAAGAGGTGAGTAGAAGTTGGAGGTCCCAGTCCACAGCATTGAGCTGGATGGGAATCAGCTGAGCCCAACTGAGAGATGACAGGAAAAATAAAAAATATCCAAATTGATTATACACTGAACTGGAGCAAGAATAGATGTTTCAGCCCTGAAAATGAAGCCTGCCTTGATTGTTACTGAAAGTAGATGATGACAACTGATGAGATGGTGCCAACAGAAATCAGTTATCCATAGAATGGTATGTGCATAAAGCAATGGAAGCAACACAACCCTCTCGCTACCTCAAAACCAACAATGGAAGTAAAACAGCCCTCTCACTACCTCAAAACCATTATAAGGTATTATATAGCCTTAAAACTAAGTTCTAAATCCCAATTATCTGCAGGAGGTGGAAAACCTTCAAGTGCATACTAACAATAGATCCAACTTGTCATAAAGGAAGCTGATGATCCTGAGAGTCTTTTAACAAACTGAGGTGAATGGAAAACAAAATGATGTATTTTAAGAGTTGTAAATCCATAAATTTATCCTGTTCCATTAGAAGACATTCATCTAGTAAGGTTATCTTCACCCCACCTCAGAAATCTGAAAATCTAGAAGTAATTGTATTATTTTAGAGTCAAAAAATGCCTACATTTGGAAGCAGTAGGCTAAATCATGAAGTTCTGACAACATCTCAGACAAGATATAACTATCCCTTCAGGTAACTGAGTAATAAACCTTACAGCATGAACCATGATATCTCTGGATGGAGTGAAAACTAAAACATTCATTCCCAGACCTTTCAACTATCAAGTAAGGTGCAGAATCAAAATCAACCAAGGAAAGGCCAAAAACATTACACACTCTTGATGAACCAGGCCTGGCATGGCCAAGCATGTTAAGGTGTGAGACTCGTAATCTGAGGGTCATGGGTTCGCATCCCCATCGCACCAAACATACTTGCCCTCCCAGCCATGGGGGCGTTATAATTGACGGTCAATCCCACTATTCGTTGGTAAAAGAGTAGCCCAAGAGTTGGTGGTGGGTGGTGATGACTAGCTGCCTTCCCTCTAGTCTTACACTACTAAATTAGGGACGGCTAGCACAGATAGCCCTCAAGTAGCTTTGTGCAAAATTCAAAAACAAACAAACAAATGAACCAACAGAAAAGGTATTAACCCAAAGTGGCTTCTCTCTTTTTTTTTTTTATAGGTCATTTAAAAATTGTTAATTACTGTTGACTGGAGCAATGTTTTGTTAAATAAATTTGTTTTGTTAGAGCAAAGCAACATTTGGTCATCTGCCACGTCCACCAGAAATAAACAAACTCTGGACCACAGTACTGCAAATTCACCATTATCCCACAGAGATACTGAAAAGCCAAAAGACATTAAAAAAGCACAGGAAAAGGTGAAACTAAATTATCTTCAGATTGTCTAGGTTCAATTTCAATTACAGCTTCAGAACCCCCCCAGAGAACCACCACAAAACCAAATATGTGGCTCCACTTTAACTAAGAATAAAATCACTGATTGTCTCAACTTAGAATAATTTCCTCTCCCCTGTTATTGTGCAATATTAGATATCAGAGGTAGGATAGATGATTTGTTACTGCACTGAAAATAATCATCCATGGATTTATACACTAAATTGGCTTGCCAATTGGAATTAAAAAAAAATCTTTTAATTATTACGAAAATCAACCACATAACACCGATAACCTTTAAAGTATCTCTGAACAACTGTAATACTGTGAAACACATCAGTGATACTTTATGGAAAAATCTGAATAAGAAGCTTGTATATAGTACCACAAAAGAAGGCATTCCAACATAGTGTACCACAAGATGAATATCACTGTGGGTAATTGAGTGGGGTATAAAAGATTGGAGCGAGCAAGGAAAAAACCAGACCAATACTCAATGTGGCAAAAGAGAAAAAAAAATCCTTGTAATAAAGTAAAAGCTATCAGTATGAGAAGAGATAAGCATGTTTTGGAATATCCTTACATTTCATTTTTTTATATTCATTACTGGGTACGTGACAGAAATATGAGATATAAACATTAATCTAGTTTTTATTATTACTAGCTTTGGAATAATATGACAAGACCACTGCAACTGCCACAGCTATGAACATGAAAATGTCATAGAATATCTACCCAGTTGTTTGGTTTTTTTTTTAACAGCAAAATTCTAAATATAAACTCAGAGAATTACAACTCACAAGTATAGCAATCTACACTGGCAGAGTTCAGACTTTGCCTCATTTAGTCAACCTGTTTAAACTTTTAACATGTTTGCTGCCACCAATCACACTAATAATTCTTTTCCCAGTGTTGAACAAACATTTTTTTTACTTAACCAAGGTGTATAATATATATGGGTAACTATACTAAGTTTAATTGGTTCATTGAAGCCACTTGTAATATGTGATTCTTTCGTGTTGCATGGTCCAAATCTTAAAGTCGGTTGTGAATCACTTGCAGGACACATGGAAGCCAACGTGTTCAGCATTTTTCCCACTTTACCAAGTCATCAACATGCATTTCTATACATGTTTTCATCTTTCACAAAAGTACTTTCTGTACTTCAACCTTCCAAACTGAACATTGTTTTTCTGGTGATCCATGGCCTATTTTTAATCATTATGGGAAATTCCTATAATTTTTAAAATGATGTTCAACAATGCATCTGTGTGCATTTTAATCCAATTCAGTTTATGTTTGTTTGTCATTGTCTTAACTTGCTGTTCATTCAAACTGTTTGTATAATGCTAAGTAACACACAAGACACTAAATAAAGTTATATGAAAACCCTGAATTATCTGAAGCATGTGAATAGCAGGGGTGATTACCAAAGTGCAACAAATATTCACATCTCAATGAACAAATGATACAACTTTGGGTCACATTATTTTTGTGTTTATTCAAATTAATATAAAAAGATTATGCACATTCCAAGAGTATCATCTATTCCAAAGTTTACAGAACTATCTTGATGGAAAAGAGCTTGGAACATATGAAGATGTCAAAACTTCACTATCTACATTCTTTTCCTCCAAACCCCAAGAATTTTATAGAAGTGACATTCAGAAGCTTGTGAATCATTGGCAGGAAGTAATTAATAATGATGGAACATTCATTATTTATTAAATAACATTAAAAGTGTTTGAAATCCTTTCTCTTTTTCTGAACCTGAAATTGGACATTACTTAAGGGATGACCTGATATAAAGTTACTGTAGAAGAGTCACAGAAAATTATACATGGATTATTGAGCATTTAACATTTTTATTAGTTGGTTATCTTTAGGACAATGTAATCAGGATTTAGATTTACTGACTGTTGGAATAATTAAAATAATAATCCTAAACATTAATTTTTATGAGTTAGTTCCCATAACCCTGTCTGTGTAATATTTGCTCATAAGTAGTTTATTAAACCACCCAACTGTAGAAGCAAGTGTTCCATAGATTGCATAAAACACACTGATATTAATGTTGAGTTTTATGTATATAGTACAGTCAAAAGGTCATTATGGAATAACAATCAAGTGTTATACGCACAATACAGAGTAGGCACACTGACACAAATATAGTTGTCAAAGTCATTATGTGGAAAAATTACTGTTATGTATACAGTACAGTCATAATGACATTGTTATGGGTTATCATCCAAGTCACAATGTTATCCGAAAATAGTTCAGCATAATATGAACAGGGCATGAAGGTTTTAAAAGCATTAATAAAAGAGAACTGTCAGAGCTGTACAGAAACTGTATACACATCAATTATAAGTAAAATTAAGTAAAATCCTCAGTACCAAATGCCGTGTTATATACTATGTATTCAAGTTGAGGTAAATGACAATCTTTCAAGTTTAATGAACTTAATATTCAGATGATAATTTGATGTTTACACACATTTATGTTGTATATTAAGCTTAACTCCTGTCAGAAAGGAAACTATCATCTCTTTTTGTAGACCATATAACTCAATTATTTCATTAAAACTGACATACTTGTATGAATATTCATTTTAAAGTTCAAGTACATCATAAAGAAAAAATATTATAAAAAAATCACTATCTTTTCTAGAATGATTATAGTTTCAATATAAGCAAATGAAGAAATGGACAAATATATGTACGTGTTCATCAGTATAATCAAATTATTTATACACACAGCTAAAACTAGATTAAATGTTAATTAACTATATATATATACCATTCACCTGGGTAATATTGATATGTTCAATAAAAAGCTTCAAGGAGACAAAAGAATAACAAAAATTCAGTTGGATATATCAACATGTTTACTAGAAGGTCCAAATCTTAATAATTCACATTTTAATGAAATCACTAGTATCTTTTAAAAAATAATATTTAGTCACTATGACTTAAAAGATAAGCATGATAAAAATCTAAAAAGAGTGACAAGGAGTTTTAATCACAAAAGTAAACTAAGTTTTAAGCCCACAAATAAGTAAAGTCTCTAACCAAATATTCCAATGTCTTCTCTATGTCTAAGATAGATTTCACCCCCTCCTGAGACAACAGTTAAAGGTGTACGACTTAGCTCTGTTAGGTCAGCACTTACGTCCATACCTAAAGATGATAATAAAGCAGCCACGGTTGAATAAAGTAGACAAATAGAAGATGGCTTAATGTCCTTACTTAAGGATTATAACAAAGCAAGTATTTATAAATAAAGCAGATACAACTATGATGGCTTAACCTCTATACCTAAGAATGATAAAAAAGCTACTTCTCCTGAACAGCAAAGACACATGTAAAAACACCTTGTAAGGTTAAAACAAAGTTCACATGCTATAAAAAACTGGTCATAACTATGTGTAATACAAACCTTCAATAGCCATAGCAGAGCAAAATATTCTAGTGCTATTTCATCAACAAACAATCGTGTCTCAGACATTAACTACTTATCCAAAAAATAGTCGAACAGATTACAAAGCAGCTGTAATCCCGGTAAGTAGTTGCAAAAAATAACTACTGCACCAACATACAGCCATAAAGTTATAAACGTGATATGCAGGTATATCGTGTATTTTCTAACTTCTATATTGATACAGAATTTGATAACTTTATTTTTTGTTTCTGCTACAAATTATCTAGAAAGATATTACTTTTACTTTATTCTGGTTGATTTGTTTCTTTTTTTCTTAGTGGATGACATGTTTTCTGCCTAAAAGGATATTTCAGCATCTTATGAAGTGTTTGGAGATTAAACACATTGGCACTGAAATATCCTGGTTTATTATGATTGACTGATGCTGTCAGAGAACTGAAGGCATGATGTGATGTCAACCATGGGACAACGAAAGTGAGTTCTTTGTTCAGTTATACTTGGTTTTCACTATGCTTGAAATATGGGAAGATGGAGAGCTGTTCATTGCTCCAGTAGAACGGACCATCCACTTGTCTATGTAGTTACACATACAGTTTCTATGTCATGTCTAAATAAAGACTGCTTTCACAGTCCTTTAACTTTATCCAATCAGTATATTTCTCATGCCATTTAAAGTTCAATCAAGTTATGAACTATAGAACTCTTCCCCTATTTTCTGATAGAATCTGTTGTTATTGCAAGTTTACTTGTTTGATACTTAGTGGGAAATTTGTTTTATCTGAAATTACTACAAGTAGAGAGGATAAAGAAATCCTGATGCCATGACATCTCAATTTATTGTGGAGTTTCTGGATAGATGGCATGTGTACTTGCTCAAGCTTGTTATTTTGAGTTTAAGGGAATTATTTTACTGAAACAGTGGCTTATTCTATAGATAGAAGTACCTACTATGACCAAGAAGAAGAGTTCAGAGAACCAACAACTAAGGTTTCTCAATGTGGACTTTGGGACTTGTTGAGACATGGACTACTTCAAGAAGTCTCCACATTACTCTCAGGCTATTTCCAACCAGAGAAATTCATCCCAGGTCTGGTTCTGACCATAGATAATCAGCCAAGAAGAGCTGGACATGCTGTTCATACATTGCCTTTACCTTTTAGAATTTGTTTCCACAGACAATGGACACCTATGAAACACAGCTAAGATAGTCACATAGTTGCAAGACTTCCAACAGAAAAAAAGTGTAATGACTTTATCTTTCCAATACCCATATAGTAATAAAAAACACCATGTATTTACTGTAATACATAGTTACTGTTTGATCTTCAAAGCTAGAGTGGTCAGATAATTAAAATATTTCTGATGGGGTTGTGACACTATTTCTTTTTTCTGAGCCATTGGACAGAGGCAAAATACACTGTATACATTACACTATAGAGTTTGCATTTGATCATTAAAGGTAGTGATTGTTGAGTACCTGAAGAATAGAAGGAAATGGCATTCCTTGCTTTCCAAGATAAAGTGATGCACATTACAATGTATGCACTACACTGCGTGATTTCCACTTGATTAAGAGTTAAAAAGACCATGAGAGTGAAAAATCAGAGGTTGAAAGAGTATTGTAATCCCTAACTCTAATTTTGGAGAGAATCACCCTCATAATCTAGTGGTAAGACCTCTATAAAGTATGCCGTTCTGGACTAACTAAAGTTTAGCACTTGTTTATCCTGGAAGTATGTCTGAGCCGAGAGCTATGAGGGGGAAGAACACAACAATCATCAGCAAAGTCTGGAGAAAGATTACATCTTAACATTAAGAACTGATGAGCATCAGATCAACTATAACATTTGATCTGGAAGTTATTACTGGAAATTACAGTTTACTAGTTTATTTGTACTAATAGCAGTAAGAGAAGATTTCAATTTTTACACTGGAACGTTCAGCAACTAGAGAAATGTCCACAAAAGAAATAAAAGTAAAGGTAATAAAGGCTTGACTACAGTTAGAAATAAAATCATAATTATATCTTGGTTTATTTAAAACACTGTTTTATCTGATGGTTCCAGCAAAATGCTTTTACACGCTATTTCTCTTAATGTAGTATAGAAAATGTTCGACTTGATTGAGTTGAAATATTTATGGGAAGATGAAATTATCAGGGATCCATGATAATTAAGCACTTGTTTACAGTTGTTTAGATATCAATAACAAGTATATACACGTGATGCACACAGTGTTGTGTTTTGTTGCAATAGGAACATCCTCACTCAAGTGAATTGAATACTTAACATGTAAACAATTTTACTTAACATTTTCTGAACTTTGTTCCATTATAAAATACAGTTTTAAGGCACAAAAATGTTGAATGTAGTTTCAAAAGGAGGAGGCAGCAGGTACCATCCACATAGTAAGACCTTGTAACTCATCCCACAGCTGTTAAGTTACTTGCAAAACAAAGGAAATCTCTAAGAAACCTTGACAAAAGCTAGTTGTCAAAACTGTGATTAGCATCACCTAACTTGAGCAAACACTACATTGTAGGTCTCGAGCAGTTTCAACATGCATGCCTCCCTCTTGATATTTGACAGTATTTATGACAATCAGGTAGAAAGTTAGAGACGAGGCTAGGTCAGATGGTCTGGCATGCAAGTGCTAGCTAACTAAAATGGGAATATCAGTGGGCAGTACAGCCACAGGCAACAGGTTGAATGGAAGCCCAAAAATCAGGAAGTTCAAGTTCCTTGTGCAAATGTTCTACAAACAAAGAAGTGAGTATATATTAACTCTTTCAACATGAGCTCAGTCCTAGGGATCAACCTCGTGATTATTGTGTCTGTTACAGTTCTCATGCTATAACTTTTAAATTGTGTTCTATGTTTCCACCAGATTTAAACATTACAAGAAGTTCATTTACAAAACAGATTTTATTACCAAGTTTGTTTATCCTGTTTGCATCTTGGCTATACAACATGCAAAATAATTTTGATTTTAAGATTAAAAATACTTTTATGCATCAGAAAATCTTCAAATTTAACATGCAAAATCTTTATACCATACAGATAATCAAATGCTTTTTAAGAAAACACTGTATTTTATCTGTTATTTTCCTTACTGAATCTCTACAAGTTTTGGTCAAGTCTACCAAATCTATTCAACCACCATAAAAAGTTAGGAAATGAATACAAACTGTTTTTTTGTTCCAGAAAGGCAAGAAATTATAACACAAAAAATGTAACTGTTTAGTCAAAATATCTTAACTCTCATAACATTATACATTTATTATTTTTATTGTAGTGACCTTTCAGCCATGATACAGGGAATATGTGCAAAAATATAAGACTGACCTTTACATACAAAGTGACCTGTCTTGGTTGTGTTTTAGTGAACTAGTATTTTGTAATTCAGTCATATTTCAACTACAACATATTATATACATAATGACTATTTACAACTAAGTTTAAGCACCTATTTTTCTTCAAACAAAAAAATGTAAGTAAATAACTACAGTAAAGAATAATATCTTACAGTTATGAAGTTTCTATTCATTTCCTTTTTGCTGTAGGTTGCTAAGCCTTATCAAATTTGCACGTGGAGGATGTGTAAGAAATAATTTAAGTTTTACAATATGCATTCTGAAATAACAATATTTCAATAAATCACTATTAATATCATAGAATTACATTATAATTTATTACACTTATTAAGTAAGCTGTACGTGTCTAAATAAATATGAAATTTCAAACTCACAACAGTTTACCTCAGCTTTTTGAATCCAGACTTTAAAAAAATGAGTTTGGCACCTGAATAATTCAATTACTCTGAGAAAGCTACTGGGGAGATACTGAGCTAAACTAATTATTCACATGCATCTTCGTATGGCTGGTATGGGTATTAACACTTTTACTGATAAGGAGAGAACACTGTTTTGACCTTCCCAGCTCATCATTCTTAACCTGAAGATGGCCTCAGAAGGTCGAAACATTCTTCTCTTCTTATCAAATAAAAGTGTTAATACCCATACCAGCTGTTCCGAGATACATTTTTTATTTCAAATGGGTTTCTCGTCATCAAGAATAGTTATTCACCTGTCATAGACTGAAATAAGTTTACCTAAGTATGTCTTTCCAAAAATGGAAAAAGAATCATTGCATTCGATTCAGTAAATGAAATATCATCTCAAACAGAAAAAACAGAAGGTTTCTGTTTGATATTCTAGCACGTCATAAGAAACAACACAGACTTTGTATTTGAGTATCACAAACATATAATCTGAACCAATGCTGCATTCAACATACCAAGTGACACATAAAAATCAATATTTAAGTGGGTTCTTTTAATTTTAAATTAAAAAAATTAACTAATGTATAATACTAAAATTTAAAGTGTAATCTACAATTTGATATCACACTTATTGATATAAATTCATAAAATAGTGGTTCAATAAAATTTTGAATACAACTCAATAAATGCCATGCATGACACGGATAGGGTTAGACTCGTAGACAAGTTGCTATACCAGAGCCTACTTTATAGGTGTTAACAACGTGCAAAGATCCACTTTAGTCTATACATTCAAATGAACTTTCCACCAAAGAAATTTCCCTAACCTTAAATTAGAATCTGAGCTTTTGTATGAAGGATCAAGTTGTGGATACTTCAAGCTATCTTTGTGTTGAACTAGCCAGTAGTTTCTCTATTCCTTGTTTCTGATTATTCCCAAAGCCTAATTGCTTAATAGACAACAAGCAAAATTATTATACCACTCCCCAATGTAAGCTGTGCAAGAATATTTGTTTTATATTTTTAATCTATTTTTTTTAAGCTTCAATGCATACATGTAGATACTTTAATGAAACATTCTCTGGTCTATATGTACATATGGATGTATAATTATTTTGCTTAAGGTTTGTTTTTGTTTAGGTAAATGGTTTCATTTTGCCAGTCACTGGAAAGAGTTTCACTTTATGTATCTTAGTGGTAAATGGTTTCACTCTCTTTAATTTTGAATAAAATTTCTTTGCTTATTTGTGAATCAGTGTTAAAAGGTGTTTTTCCTTTTATTATGTCAAATCTTGATTTATCATTATGCAATATTCATTGTTAAAAGTTTTCACTTATTATCCAAGCATATGTATAAAATGCCTGTATAATATGTTTCACTACACAAGTTTAAAAGAGTTAAGTGTTCATTGTTAAATGTTTTTTTATTATTTGTTTCAACATTAACATACCTTTCTTTGGTTCTATCTTCTTATCTTCATTAAAAGTGTTATTGCCTCTGCAAGTGTTTATCTGTGAATTCCTTGTTATTTGTTAAAGGTTTGAACTGGTGCATGCATGTTTTAGAAATAAATTAATGTTAGCATGCCCCTCAGTAACATCATAAGTTAGATGATTGGCTTCAATGTTAAATTTAATTGTAAGCCTTAGAGCAAGTCTCAGAGAGTATATCACATGTTTTATACCTTAAATAATGATGTAGAAGAGGTCTTACATTACTAATTGTTTAGTTTCTGCACTATGATACAAATAGTTAAGAAAGTCGTTACTTTTTTATAATCCCTATTGATAATTTTAAGTTAAACAATTTTTAATTATCATCTTTGTTTAAGTTTATGTCCATTTTTGGAAAATACATGCATATGTATTCAGTTGAATGTTCAACAGTTTACTGCTACATTGGTTCTTTTTACACACAACAATTATTTACTAAGCCAGGTGGTTTTGTTCCCAGTGTTTGAAGTAAAAACCTATTTAACAAGTGTTTGAGTACAAAAGTAAGCCACTCACAAGCAACATTGCATATATTATGTATTTATAGCCACATAAATTAACTTTCACTGAAAAATAATCTTTTTAAAGAGGTCATAGACATTTGCAGCATTTCATATAATATATCTATTTAGGCTTTGGTGCAAAATATCCAGTTGATTTTCCCACAGGCTTGTGAAACAAAAATAATAAAATATAACTACGATATACACAATGTCAGCAAAGTATGAAACTCATTAAAACAACTCACAAGAGTAGAGAAATCTACTTTGGTCATCATGTACTATTAAGAAAACTCCCTGAAATAGCCACAGAAAACCATGTACAACAGCAAACTTAAGAAATGATAAATCCTCAAAGTGGAGGTTCCCAATTAATGCACTATAAAGTAATAGAAATTATTTTTCAATTAATGAGCATGAATAAAACACTGAATATTTTTAAGAGTGGAGAGAAATTCTTCAGAATGGAAAAAATGAAGGCATTTGAATCAGTTTCAAAACCAGAGGGCTAGGTAGCTAAGAAAGCCCATGATTGAGCCTAAAAATGTGTGTACTAAAAGCCTTAGATAGCTTTCAAAACTGACACTGTGCAAGAGTTATACTTGCTATATCCACATAATCAAATGACAACTTGAATTGAAGACAGTTGACTGATATCTCACTTCCAATAGTTATTAACCACCTAGATAAATTACTGAAAATTAACAGTTATGTTAACAGAGTAAATAAGCATATTCTTTATGTTTTTCCAGCATCTGAGTGAATTCTTGTTATGTAAAGTTCCTTGAATTGGTGGCTTGCATACTCATGACTGCTTATCTTAGTATTAAGTAAATATCATGTATGCAAGCCACCAATTCAAGGAACTTTACATAACAAGAATTCACTGACAAACCTGCCAGACATTATGTGGATGCCCTTTACAATCATATATATTAAACCTTGAAATGTCCTATTCAGAACTTTCAATCTTGTGCATAATTATGGAAGTTAAACACCAGATTATATTTGAATAGCATTTAAGGAAAGAACTGGTATGTCAAAAGTGAGAAGAAAAACATAACTTAGAAACATGCAGTTAAATAACAACACAAAAATACTTGAAATGCTTATTGCATGTTTGTTGTCTGCAACCACACTGACAAAAAAAACACAAAAACAAACAAGATAATGTAAAAGTTTATAAATTATATTCAGCGTTTGTTTATAATTGTTGTACATTCTGAAATCCTCAAATTACAAGAAAAACAGAAATGTAACCACTGTTTCCTAACAGTTGCTTGAGAAAGAATTATAGCTGAAAGAATTTCAAACTACATAAAACTCAGAAAAATCAATGTATATCTGTAGAAAGTAATATGTAATAATAACTCGGCTGCTGTTTGGAAAAGTTTATTAAACGAGTCACAAATAGTTTCTCAAACCATACTTTTTTCACTGCCTCGATGCACTCCACCAATCCCTCCTGTCACAAACACAGGAATTCCAGCCTGGTGAGCAATAACCATTGTTCCTGCAACTGTAGTACCACCAGTCAATCTCTAGGGAAAACAACAACGACAAAAGAAATATTCACACTAGTCATTTACCTTAAAGTTCTCAGTCTCAAGTCTATAGAGCAAAACATAATATAAACCTGCATTTTATGATGTTTTACATGATAAGAAACAGTGTTAATAAAAATTAAGCAAAAAATTTGCATTTGAAGATACAAGAAAATACAATGGTGCATCACAAATACAGCTACTTAAGTGGGTGAACACACAGTAGAACAAAGTTTTCTTCATTTCAGACATGATTAGTAATGTTACAAGATCCTTCCTTGTAACTTATGAATAACTCTATAGTTGGTAATCATCATGTACGCAAGCTTCAGGTGTTAGAAAATAAAGGGTGTTGAAACATGTATAAATTTTTGTAATTACTTTGCAGTCACTAACCACCAACAGAAATATGTTGGTGAATGTGAGTGGTTGAATCTTGTTTGGAATGAGCTAGTAGGAGCCAATCATACATGTAATGATGAAATCACATCCACAATGTATGAATAGGATGAGTAAAAACCTGAAAAATGCAGAAAAATACATATAGAGCTGAAGCAAGCCCTAAAGGATGTCCCCAAAATTGGCAAACAACACAGAGATAAATTAGCCAACAATAAGATTTAAATTGGAATATGGAGGTAGGCACTAAAGACATCCAGTTTTGTCACCCACAACACTGGGGAAAATTGCCATCTTGGGACAAGAAAGAAATCCATAGTGAACTTGGGGAGTGTAATGAAGCAGTGGAGGCAAGATAAATTGATGATTAGCCTACAATCCCCAGTTTTCTTGGGACTAACAAAAAGACATGAAAAAAAAGCTTTACATGAAGGTGAACTAGTTTAATAAAAACACCAGATGCTCGCATGGCGTGGGAAGGAGGAAAGGAAGCGAGGTGAGGAGAAACAGGAGGTGAAGAAAGAATCTTAGCAGCAATACTCTTTCAAAGACCTTATGTCATCCAATGATAGCTAACAAAGGAAAGCCAGTGAGGAAGAAAATCCAAGAGTCGAAATATAAATGGACCCTAACCCACCAGGTAGTCACCAATACCACTGGTGATAGTTGATAGACTGTCAATGACCTTGATGAAAGGAAGAACTTGGATTTGAAGGAATGGGTAATGTGATGTAAGGATGAAAAACAAGAATAAGTGACATGGAAGGCTCTGATGGAGACAAACAGGCCACAAAAGTTGAAATACTGAACTGGTGGCAGGCTGATATTATCTACAGTTCGATATTGTCAAAAATGGTATCAAAAACTTAATGTCTAAGAAAAGGAGCAACATGCAAGTCTTTGATATAAGTGGAGGGTAAATTGACAAGAGCCAAAACTGAGTCCCTACCTATAATGTTCCACGACAAAGAAACCATTTATATAATGCCATTGCCAAGGATGACATACAGACTAATGTGAAGTCCAGAAGGTGAAGGGTATATGTAGAAAATACAGATTTCTGTGGACAGCCTCCAAGAGCAGATATATGGAAGAAAGATACCCGAGAAGGGTAGTAAGGGTATCATGAAAACAAGAATATTAGGCATGTTTGTGACTGACATTAGAGTCAGAAACAGCCTACCAAATTTATAAGGAAGCCAACAATTGTTGATCCAAAAATCAATAGTCCAATGTATTGTAAGAAAGGGCATACTGATTCCTTCACTTACTTGAGATAGAAAGTGATCTGCATGGGCACAAATATCAGGAGAGAGAGGAAATACCATAAATGGTCAAGAAGAATGCTTGTCTAATAATGAAGATGAGGGGAGTAGAAAATAGGAAAAGAAAAAAAGACAAAACATCAAAAATGGAGATACAAAATATGCCATGTCCCCCACTGGTACAGCAGTAAATCTGCTGTGGCTCTGACACACACACAAAATATGTGAAGGCCAAGAAAAGCCAAAATAAATCTTCAAGCTGGAATTTGGAAATGGAAGAGATCAAAATCCTTGTCATTCTGAATAATGTCAACAGAATGAGCCTGGATTAAGTCAGGAGACAAAGGTTGACTTGTGTAACATTTAATCTCCCAATGTACAATACCAAAAAAATCCTCCATGAAGTCACCTACAACTGAGGCCCGAGACAAAACTTTTATCACTGGTGTGAACCCCAAAGTGGTAATGTTGATTTCAGAATTCATAACTTAAAATCTGAACCAAAATATCAAGTGCAGAAATAAAGGAAAATAATAAACTTGGAAAAAATATTTGAAAGTATAAAACCAAAGAACCACTCCAAGCAAAAATTAAATTATGCATTACATGGGAAGCACTAGGCACAAAGGAGAACACCTGTACCCAAACTGCCAAACAAAAAGTGAAGGTTTAGTGGAACAGTGTAGAGCAAGTCCTATGCAACATATGAACATGCTATAACACTACTGGTTAACTCTTTCACAGCAGATAGTTCTAATTGTGCATGTCATGGTCTTTTAGTGATTTATTTTTTATAAATTTAATAAGTAATATTACTCTATATCAATAAAATTGGTATCTAATATGTAGTTTATATTTCACATTTTAACGTTATGTATGCTTTAATTTTTCATACGAAAAGAAATATGTATACATAAAAAAGTTAAACATCGATCTGTTTCACAAAGAACCTCTTCATGTCTTGTTGCTCGATGTGCACACATGCTTTTTACATCTACTATACATATCTACAGTTAATTGATAAATTATAAAACATGAATTTTAGATACTTGCAAGCTAGAATGTAAACTTAGAACCTCTTACTACTTTGATCTGCTGAAAAATAAATATATCTAACAAATCAACTGCAGTGCCACCTATCCTACTCTATTCAATCCTTGTTTTCTTAAGAGTGTTTTTACAATCAATAGACAGGACAAGATGTATTTCACGTGAATATTACAATTGTTTTTGAAGAGAGCTTGGAAGATAATATAATTTTAACAAGATTGTTGAATGGTGGTGAACAAATTATTTGTTGGTCTGAATATCAATTTTTTTAAACACATACATGCGCATAAACCTGAGCAAATTACAGATGTTTTGGGTGTACTAATAGAGTAATATAATATATTCTTTCTTTCTAAAATGAATATTTTAAGCCAACAAAAATTATATACCTTCAACCTCCACTTTAAAAAAATAACAAGTCTTAGCAATATAGACACACATGAGCAGAATACATTCCTGTCACCATAACTTTGTGTATGTACTGTAAATCACAGTTTTGTATGCAATTTGCACCTACTGTTCCATGTTTTAAGAAAAATAACTAAAATTTAAGCATTTAAGAGTAAATACAGATATGTATGTAATGTATATTAATGTGCATTTTGCAAAACACTGGTATTACAGTTAGATTTCTACTTGTAGGGCTATGTAGTCAGGCCAAACAAGTTTGTGTTTTTTAATTGTACAAACTAGATAAAGTAAAAGCAAACAACGCAACAACTATACAACTTATATTTACTCAGAACATTTAGAAACGTACAGTAAAAGAAAGCATTCAAAACTTGCACAACTTAGTCTGTGTAAACATATGCAAATGGTTATTTATAATGTACATTCAAAAACTGAAACAAAGGTAGCGTTATGCAAACGTTGTTTACACATCTGACCAGATTGTATACAATTGTTCACAAATGTGAACAATTTTCAAAAAACAGATAAACAAAAGTAATAAATGAATACTAATCTAAGTAAGAATGTTTTCCAAAGAAGACTACACTTATAACGCTTGCAAAACTAAACTAGTGTGATAGGTGATACAGAAACCTGAGCTTTTATTGGTTGAAGAAAAGTGCTAAAAAGGGAAGTAGGATTTTATAAGAATGTACTAAAATAACATCTTTGTAGACTAATACTACTAACTTCTAAGCATTCCAATATTCAAATAATTGCTATTTTTATTGTAATGGCATTGATCCACATAATAAAAGTTTTAATAAGTTCAAAGTGCAGTGTTGTTACTTAAAGTCTTGTTGGGAATGCTGTATAATATATATTCACACATAAGTTGACAAATTACACATCCTGTTGTCAGCATAAACATTTTCACTGATTCTAAGTGCAGTGTGATTACTCCGAATTTTCCACAAAAACATTTCAGCATACATAATCCAATTCATTAGATATTCTGTTCTCAGAGCAGGGGTCATGTTAGTATTTTTTTGTGCATTCTTTTTTTAGAGTATCGTATTATGGTGGTTTCATGTAAACTGTTTAGTGAAACAAGTGGCAATTTACTATATAATAGCTTTTATTTACGAGTGTGTTGTCTTCTTTTCAAATGTTTTTACGAACAAGTTACTGAAAACTGAAAAAAGGCACAAAAATCATGCCATTATTATAACTTACCTTACTTAAAACATATGGCAAATCTCTCCTTGATGTCTTGTATGTTCCTCTTGTTTCTGCTAACTCTTTTAATTCTGTCTTATTCATACCTAAAACAACAAAAGAAAACAAAATTTATCAAAGCAGAAGAACTAATAAATTATCAGAAACTACCAAACTAACCAACTTCTAATAGAATTGCTTAAAACAATTTGTATCTATTGACAAAATCAAACTTTTGTTATCTTGCTGTTGAGTTTTTAAAAATAAATTTTAATCAGTCTAACAAATGAAATGGAAAAGTTATTTCATAAAATAGATCTTCATTACAATTTTCTATGTGAACACAAATTCTATAACATATTTAATGATATACATTTGAGAATAAATAGAACTTACTCTACAGATACCCAGAGACACAAATTACCTTGTAAATATGGCCAATAAAATGTGAACATGAGCATATTACTCTCTAAAACATGTCTACAACTATATGAATCTACGTGATAACCCTTCTATGAGAAACTAATCCAAAAAACGTGTAAACATTATTCATTGAGATTTGAAAATTAGCAGAAATTAAACTGTAACAAAAACAAACTAAAGCAATAGGTTTAAGCATTTGGATTATGTTTTAACATTAATTTTAGTATTGTTTAAACAGTAATGTTCCTTTTGAAGATTTAGTTTCATTGTTACCCAAGTTGTAATGTCAATCCAAGTTTTACATGCATTTGTTCTTAATTTAACTTTCACCAAAATAAGAAAAATATTCATCCTGGTCTTATCAGTTTAGATACCACAGAACACTTTCCCTTGATTTGTTTTATGCAAGTTCCTCAATTGTGTTTATTTTTGTAAATAAAGATTTTTCATTTAATTGTGAAACTACTGGTTTTTGGGTCTTTCTTCTAGATGATTCTGGATGGAAGTTTGAGAGAATATTATACTCTGTATTTGGATATTAAATGAACCTTCAGTTAGCAAGCCTATCTGACCACTAAGAAGAAAAAACAGTTTTACAAGGAAAACCACAATTTTAAACTGCCTGTTATGAAGAAATAATTACAAAGAAATTAAAAGTTACAGTCAAATAACTTAGTTTCTATCAAAGAGATCCAATGTTTCAGTTTTAAGCTTTAACATACATGTTGGAAATTATTCCCGTGTAAAAAATGTTCAGCAACTTATTCACAAAAATTTATACTATATAAACAGCAACTTTAAAAATGTAATGTAATACCTCCCAGGTTCGAATCCCCATCACACCAAACATGTTCTCGGTTTCAGCAGTGGGGGAGAGGTATAATGTGACAGACAATCCCACTATTCAGTGGTAAAAAAGTAGCCCAAATGTTGGCAGTGGGTGGTGATGACTAGCTGCCTTCCCTCTAGTGTTACATTGCTAAATTAAGGACATCTAGCACAGATGGCCCTCGAGTAGCTTTGAATGAAATTCAAAAACATACAAAACATACAAAATTGATATTTATTGCTGTATCTATTTATACAATGCACATAATTATAGAATCTCTCACAATTCAATTAACACATTTACTCTCATTAGATATAGATGTAAATCCAAAAGTATCTGAGTTGCATGCATTCATGGTATTGAGAGTCACCTATAATACTGAGGCACATGCATTTAACTGGAAACAGCATGCATTAGAAATCAGTTGTGCCATGACAATACTTGCATGAGTACATCTGCATGTAGAAATTTTGCTTGATTGCAAATATTTAATTATTAACATCTATCTGCCACCTAGACACAGGTAAACTTTTAAAAGTTTACTCGTCTTTTTTTGCATCATTGCAGCAACATGTGCTGAAAATGTGACCACCCCCCTCCACCAGATGAAAGAAATGCAACCACCTGGAGAAGAAAAACATTTTGGTAGAGTGAAGAAATGAGGGAGTTCCATGGGGCAATTCTATAAAGAGCAACAGTGGAAAGAGACAAGCCTTGAATAAATAAGCAGATGAAAACCCGAGACAGGTGAATAACAGAAGTACAGGATGAACAGAAGCTGTGGTAATAAAGAACAAAGACTGAAAAAACACTTGTGCCTCTAGTACACAGAAGAGAAAGATCAAAAGGTGTGAGGCAATAAAAGATACAACACAAGGGGTGAGTCCCTGAGCTGAGACATGGAAACAAACAAAAGACACACAAAGTAGAGTGACACTGGAAAGAAGAATGACCAACCACAGTGGACAGAGGAGTACACAGAGAAAGTGGCAGTGTCTGTTGCTCCATATAGGCCAGACCAGAGAAAACTATACTGGAGCTGGTCAGCCTAGAGCAATCAACATAAAACAAGAAGGAAGGGTCTAGATAAAAGAAAAGACACACAAAAAGAGGAATCTGAATAAAAGCCAGACATAGGGGGCAAGCACCTAAGCTGAGGAACATAATTAGTCAAAAGTCACTCTGAAAGAATGAGTGTGGAGATGTTTGAATTGAAAAATGTCCCCTTGGGAATGACTGAGGAGCAAATAGGACAGAAAAAAAATGATAAAGTGTGATGCTCCAGTAAGGGATAGAGCAGAGAAATCACATCCGAGTGGCCAATACAAAAGAGTCACCACCACAAAAATGTTTGATCTGGATAAGAAAGAATACCCAGAAGATGAGTATGCATACAGGTAAAAACTCCTCTAATTTTGATTGAAAGCATCTATCTCTGCAGTTGAAGGATGAGGAATTGAAGACTAGAAGGATGAAAGCGTGGCATAATAGTGAATGGGAAACACATACAAATATGAAGTGTTCCTGTTGAGAACATACCCACAAAAAAATGTTGGATAAAAAGAGATGATTCTATATTCAACCTGCTGAGGATGCAATAAGAGATTGGCCACCAGAATCAAAACCTGGGGAACATGGCCCACCAGAATAGTCATGTGAAGGTTATTAGCCAAATACACGAAATCCAGAATCTGACCAAGTAAAAATAATTATGTGGTTCCCCCTTTTCACATGATAAAGCTGACAATGGTGGAAATGCAGAAATGACCAAAACTATTTTCCCCTGAAGTGAAGGATACAGAGCTCAATAAACTGCCAAAGTACCAGGATTTTAATAGGGAGAGCAGCCTTTAATCAACCAACCCCCAAAAAAAAAAAATTTCGAAGAATGAAGGAACATGAGAGGGTTCAAGGGATTGTGAGGGAAATTTCACTGGTCTAAAAATATCCAATCATTGGAATAGATGTATCTGAGCCAAGAGGATGAGCACTTCCAAGTAAGACCACATCCAGAAAGAAAGAAAACCTCATTAATGAAGAACTTCTCTCAGCAGAAAAAAAATCACCTGAGAAGTTTCTTGAAGGAAGAAGAGAGTGTGAGTGAATGACTGACAAGGCATAGGAAGAGGTGAAAACAGACATATCTTCCATGGAATGACAGTCTGAAAGCCCAATGAGTAAAGATTAAAGATGATTTGCAAAAACATACAACTCCATGAAACACATACATAACTGAAGGAAGACAGCCTGTGATCACCCACAACAAGGCAAAACTCACCTTGAGGAGCCAAAGAAAAGAACATAACAATGAGGCATAAAATACCACTAAAGCGAGAGGTAGGACTCCACTGTAACGTGAGACTACTGCAAATAAGTACACAGACAGGGCAAATTGAGAATGAACTTTAAACTCCTGTTTACAGGGAGATGAAGAAGGATGGAAGAAAACTCCTGGTTAAGTGGTCTCCACACCTTAGATTAGTTCCATTGTATAGTGGAAAGTAAACACACTGAATAAGTTGCTGTTGTTGTTTGGCATTTTATGGCATAAAGCAACTAGGCTATCTACATCAAACAACCAGTAAAAACCAAAAAAAATAATGTGCAAGTATGATAAATTGTAAAGGGAAATTAAGTCCAAATAAAAGCAGTAACCCAACACCAGATAAAAACTTAAATAGAATTAAAAAGGCCAACAGTCCTTAAAAAATTAAAAAAACATTTGTAAGGTGGACAGTGCCACCATTGCCAATGACGTTGTCCAACAACAGGATAAATCTATGGTAAAAAAATGTCTAAAGTGATGCTGTTGTTCACAGTTGTAATGATAGTATGACAGTGAAGTGTGGACTATTCTGACTTAAGTGTCATACAGACCACACATTGGTGCATCAGTCCCAGATAAAATAAATAAGTTAAAAAACTGTGACCAACATGTAGCCTAGTTCCTTCTTCTTTCCTTCTTCCAATCCTTAAGGAAACAAGATTGCCAAAGTCCAGTAGAAGGTTTTATATGGAAAAGCTTGTTATTACATTGTTCACTCCATACGGACTGCCAATTGGCATGTAGCCAAGCCTACAATACAGCATCATAGTCCATATACAGAACAGACATGGCAGTGATAGCACCAGAGCAAACAGATTCAGCTGTGGTGTCACCAAGCTCATTCCTAAGAATACCAACACAGCCTAGTATCCAGAAAAGAAGGATAGAAATAAACGATAAAGAGAAATCGCCAGTCAGTTTTGAATATTGACGAGAATAGGGTGAAAAGTAATGTGAAGCAATTCCAGTTCCAGTAGAGAGCTAAGAGAGTTGGTATAAATACTAAAGTTCGTGTACTGCATAGCTTCTACATAATTCAGAGCAAGAGAAATGCCTTGAATTCAGCAGTGAACACAGAAACTGTGGAGGGATCCTGTGTTAAACCACTAAATCACAACAAACTATCACAGAGCCCACAGAGTCACCCAATTTCAAACCACCCATATAAATGGGAGTAGAAGGATTGTTTGAAAGATATTCAGGAAATATAAGACCTTACTTCCAAGTAACTCAAAGAAAGGTTACACTTGGGGATGGAAATAAGCCATGGTAGGATGAGCTGACTTGTGGAGACAGCAATGTCATCCAAGGACAGACCCAATTTAGCCAACTGTGCCTGGATACCAAAGTCAAAAGGAACAATGGAAGACCCTTTATTCTGAAAAAGCATGGCTCACTGTGGAAAGAAAACACTACCCCAGATGGGATGCACTATGGTAAGGATTGAAGTTTTGAATCACACAGTAAAGACAGCTGCAAAGAGCAGAGGTGTAGAGGAGGTTCTTCAGATTCTCTGGACAAGAGAAGTGCAGAAAGTCCCCATGCTGAGCCAAAGCCCCAGATGGTGAACAGTATTCAACATCTTCAAGGTCAAGGTTCTGGCAAAGACATTGACCAGAGACCCATAGTCCAGTGTCTATGAAATGAGGGCACAACAGATCTTGAGCACAGAACATTAATCTGCTCCCCAAGAGGTAAAAGAGGGGACACAGAGGATGTTCTGTGTCTTTATATGCTTGATGCATATATGTTTGATGTGCGGAACAAAAGTCAGGTTATGGTCAAATATAAGCCCCAGGCACCACAGGTATCACAACTTCTCTGAGAAGGAGCTTGAGATTGGAGTGAATACCCTGTTGGTGGTAAAAGTACATGCAGATGGTTTTAGAGAGAGAAGAAATAAAACCGCTTGTCGTGGTCCACTTTAGTAAATTGAGGACAGTCTGCATCTGCTGTTCAATAAACCTCATGCTCAACAATTGATACAAAATGTGGAAGTTGTCAACATAGAGACTGCTTGGAACGGTATGGGGGGTATCCAGTAATGGAATTAATGTTTATAATGAAAAGAGTCACATTCAAGAAATGGCCAAGGAACTACATAGTCCTGTGGGAAAGAACGGGAAAATTTTGAACCCACACAAACTTGGAATCACTGGTCCATTAAAAAAAGAGAAAAAGAAATATGGGCAAATAACTATGCAACCCATACGAACAGATGTCTTGCAAAATGCCATACCTCAACATGGTAATCATAAGCTTTCTCACAATAAAAAACAAAACAGAAACAAGATGTCACTGCTTTAGGGCTTCACTGATTGATATTTCAAGTCAAATGAGGTGGTACATGGTGGAGCACTGTTGTCAAAACCCACACTGCATGGGTGAGAGGAGTGTTTGATTTGAGGAAACAAACATGACAAGCTTTATCCATCCTCTCTCAGGTCTTACAGAGAAAGCTTATCAAATAACTGGATAGTTGTTTGAAGGAATCTCGAGATCCTTCCTGGGCTTAAAAAAAAAAAAAAAAGAGAGGACAAAAGCCAGGCACCAAGCATCAGGAAAAGCATTCTCCTACCAGATCCACTTAAAAACAACTAGAAAGTAGCAAGAGATCTAGGAGAAAGATAGTGCAGAATCTCATAATGAATATTATGAAGTCTAAATGATGTACTGTCAGACTAATGAAGAGCAAACTTGAGTTCTACCAGTGTAAAAGTGTAAAGAGGCAATTGCAGTCACAGAGATGATCAGTCTGAAAGGAAAGAGGCAATCACTGCTTGAATCGTAAGGTGGAGGATAAAGCAGAAGTGCTAGTTGCACAAGAAAAGCTTTCATGAATAGCTCCAGCAACTTCCTGGTCATCAGAGTACAAGATTGAAAGTGGTCAGAAGTATACAACCCAACAACTTTGAAACTGGTGGTTGAAGAGATGCTATTTGTGTACTTAATCTAAAATTACTTCTGGCTTTAACATTTAAACTGCCCATCATGTGTACAGGCCTGCTGATATGTGGTATAAAAGTGTGGGATCCTTACAAAAGTTATCCTAGGCCCAGTTTTGAGCCTTCTGTGCCATGTGGCAGACAGGATTCTACCAAAGACAAGAATATTGTGGAAAACATATCGAATACACTGAGCAGTTACCACTTGGACAATACAGCCAGTTACTACTGCCATGTAGTCATTTATGGATGGATTACATAAAATTAAAGGATCAAATTCCCAGAAAGAAATGAATGAGGGCCAATTGGCTTCGTCCAACTTCAATTGAGGCATGGGGGTTAGATGGTATCTACCATAACCAGTCTCTCTCAACATGATAGGAAAATGATTACTACCTGATGGGTTAGTGTCAACCCTCATAGAAATGTAAGAGAAAAGTGAAGGGGAACAGATAGATCAGGGGTGTGCAACATTTTTCGTCGGTGGGCCATATAACCAACTTCATCAATCAAGCGGGGCCACTTAAAAAACAAGCTTATTCGTGTACATGCACAATAAATTTAAAAAAATTCTCAAAATGCAAGCAATAATATTTTATATTTTTGCATGAGTGATCATTTTAGTGCGACACTTGAAATTTAGAGTCCTTGCAGAGCTTGTCAATATCAGCTTTGACAGAAGTGGTTGCCACTCTTAACTGACTGGTCAAATGTTCATCAGTCAGCTGACTTCTACATTTGGTTTTGATGAGCTTCATTTTGGAGAAAAATTGCTCACAGCAGTAGGTGCTACAAAAGGGAGGCAATTCTTTGTGCATGACGGGACAAATTGGGAAACTTTTCACGTACACAGAGTTTGTAAAGTCTAGCAAACTGTTTTCAGAGAATTTCCTTTTAGTGTCCATGTCAGCCTGCAGTTCAATGAGTTCCATTTGGCAATCATCAGGACTGTCTTCCACTGCCAAATCAAAAGGTTGAGCGAACAATTTCAATCTAATTTCAGTTTGTCTGAAATCTGGAAATCTGTTTGCAAACTCATCACGCAGCTTTTGTACACTGGTTCCATATTTGGTGCAATCCAGATTAGGAAATTCCAGTTTCCTGGTTGCAAGACATGTAAAATGGGTCAATATGGCTCTTCTCAACTGAACCTGGAAAAGTTCCAATTTCTTCTCAAAAGCACAAATATGCTCAAACAACTTATTCACAAGTTGACTTTTCCCTTGTAGTTTTAAGTTTAAATCAGACAGATGCTGTGTAATGTCTGTGAGGAATGCTAAGTCATTCAGCCAGTTCTCATTGCTCAAGAAGTCCACATTCTGACGTTTGCTCTCCATGAAGAACTTAATCTCCTCTCGCAGATTCCAGAATCTCTTCAAAGTAGCAGCTCTACTAAGCCAACGTACAGCAGAGAAGTACAAAACATCTGAATACTCACTGTCCAGCTCATCTAAAAAAGTTTTAAATTGTCGATGATTTAATCCTCATGTTCGAATATAATTTACGCATTGGACGACATTTTTCATGACTTCTGCAAAATCCAGAACTTTGGTGCACAAGCTCTCTTGGTGAATAATGCAATGGCTTACAACTACGTCTTGTGCTCCAATTGCAGTTAGAAATTTCTTGGTGAATCCATTTGTCCTACCTGTCATGGAAGGAGCACCATCTGTTGTAACACCACATAATTTATAAGGATTCAGTTCAAACTTTTCTACAACCTTAAGCACTTGTTCACAAATATCCTGTCCTGTGGTTGTGGAGGAAAGGCTTGCCATATCTAAAACTCTTCGAAAACATCAAAGCCTGCAGTAACAGCTCTGATGAAAATGACAAGTTGGGATGTGTCATTGATATCAGTGCTTTCATCCAAAGCCAGACTGAAAGCTTCACACGAATTCAATCTCTCTTTCAAAGTTTCTTTGATGTCCTCTGAAAGATCTTTTGTCCCATGTGAGACAGTAAAGCGGAAAGGCTAGTTTGCTCCACCAAATATTTTTTCTCTGGACATGCATATTCTGTGAATATTGTTAAACAATTTTTAATAAATTCTCCATCACTGAAAGGCTTTCCCTTTTCTGCCATACATTCACAAAGCTTAAAACTCAGTTTTGTCACCAGTTCTGAATTTTTCTTGAAAGTGGTAAAACACCTTGTTGCTTTTCAATGGATGTTTTAAATGTTCAATTTTGTCCTTTCGTGCCTGACCAACAATTTCATCAAACTGGGAGGAGTGCTTAGTTGCGTAATGTCGCTTAATATTGTACTCTTTCATGACTGCAATTGTAGTTTGACAGACGAGGCAGACAACACCTTGATTATGTGGGACAACAAGATATTTTGTGCACCATTCACTGTTGAATAACCTTCCCTCATCATCAATTTTTCGTTTCTTAACTGCTGACATTTTACTAGCCCTGAAATCAAAACAAAATTATTCTCACGAAAATAGCAAAGTAGAAAAAACATAGAATTTATTTACACATGGAACCTCTTATGGACAGAAACACACGTTTCTAAATTGGCATCCCGATCATAGCCTTCCGGTACTTAAATTAATTGAGAATTGCAAAATACAGTGTGACCTCGCCTATTCGCGGTTCGCCATTCGCGGCCCCGCATATTCGCGGGTTATGCGCGAACTGCGTTTTGTAGGTCACAGAGACTGAAAGGGCTTTTCGAGGAGATTTCTGTTGTATTTACTCAATCAAGCCGTTTTTATCAATTGTCGTCTTCACCAAACAAGATTGGACTGCTATTGGCTGACTGCCTCAGCTTCCCCAACAACGCAAACGGCAAAGCACAGCCCGGTAACGCACGGTACAATTTAGTGAAATACATAACAGTATGCAATATTGCTACATTATTACTGCATCAATGAGTATAAGTATCATTAGTGTTTGGGAAGCATTTCATATAGTATATAATCGCATACATATACGTTTTAAAACTGCGTCCAATATTCGCGGTTTTCGCTATTCGCGGGAGGGTAAAGAACGTAACCCCGCGAATAACGAGGTCACACTGTACATAGAATCAGATGCATCTGAAAGCAAAATTTTAATAAATTCAGTAAAGTCACAACAATATGCTAAATAATAATCAATTTACCTTCAATCTCTTGTAGTAACTGTAAAAGGTAATAAAATTTTCACCAATAATGAATGACGGACAGCAGAGGTTAGGGAAAATTGTCGCCAGCGGGCGAAGGCGAGGTTCAGGACATGACGTTGAGTCGTAGACAATAGTGCTAGTGCACGTCACCTATTCATGCCCTAAGGAGGCCGACCAATCGAATTCGGCCTGCTCCTCTCTAGCAAAGATAATTTTAGAAGTTTGTCGAGTCGAAGCCTGGGAATCCCGTAGGATCGATGCTTTTAAAATATTCCATTTGCGTTGGATTACAGATCAGGCCACATGGTTAGATTACAACAACTAGGGCCACACTAAATGGCTTGGCGGGCCGGGTTGTGGCCCGCGGGCCGCCTGTTGCACACCCCTGAGATAGATCAATAACAGTAAGACTAAGCAACACATGAAAATAAGTATATGACTGATCATAGGTCTCTCCAGGATCCAGGTAGGGAGAAAAACAGTGATGGTATGACCCAAGGAAACACAGATGGCTCAGCCTCCAAGAGTGTATCAAGTAGCAAATACAGGCTGGGCACATGCTGATTGACCAGCAGTGCTGCCCCTCCATCACACAATCTGTCATTTCTGCAAAAGAAAACTGCCAAAAGAAGACTGCATCAACAGATCTCAGAAATGATTTTGTAAAGAGAGACACACAGGATGATAAGAATTGATCAAATCCTCAATATCATCTACATTCGATGAAAACCAACAGTTTCACTGTATCAAAGTAGCCATTTGTATTTATGTGGAGGAGAACAGGGCAGGAAGCCCTTCAGATTTTGACTATGTCTTTTTTTTTTTATTGGACAGAAGTCTATTGACCTCCATGGATCCTGTCCTAGGTCAAGTAGGCAGGTCTCTATCTGTGGACAAAGTTTCCAGCACTGAGGATGTAAACAAATAATTGTTTTGCATCTCAGAACTGGAGAAAATGAACCCTAGGAAATGCCCAAACATGAAGCCAAAGGAAGTAGACTCAGGCAGCCACCAGGAGTGACAGAGACAGAGATGGAAGTAAACAAAGAATCATTAACTATTTTAACCATGGAGGGCAAAAGACTCTTCAAATGTTTTGCGAACAACTCTGCTGAAGGCATGGAGAGATCTGTCTGCACTCCCACAGTGGCAATGGAAAAGAATGCATAAGCACATGTCTGAGATGGAGTTGGGGACAATAACTTCTGAGCCTCTGGGATAGGAGATATTGTTCACAGTCTTCAAGCATTGCACCTCTTTGTCCTCCACTCACTTGGAGCAAGAATTAGAAAAAAGAGGGGGTGTCAACCACTACAGTTAACACAGTGTAGTTCCAGTTCACAATTGTATGCATCATGGTCTTTGCCACCACAACAAGCACATATTAAAGAACCACAACATGATGTCTTGGATTGACCAAACTGCTGACACTGGAAACATCCAAGAGGGTTAGGAAGATATGGTCATACCTTACAGTTTAGATAGCCTGCTTTGACTATGGCAAGTGGACAGTGTGATGTAAACATCAAAATCAGAACATTAGTGGGCATCATAATTTCATCTTTGTGAGTGGAGATCTGGCACACTGCAGAAATGCCTCGGCTGGAAAAAACCCAGCAAGGATCTCTGACTCAGGAAGTTTTTTAAAGTCTTTCTTAACAATAACTCCTCTTCAGAAATTCAGGATATCATGGGAAGTAACCTAGATGGATATATTACCAATGCTCTTCAAACTCAGGAGTTGGGTGTGTTGTAATGAAGATGTTTAAGATATGTCCTGAGTATAGCTTCCTAACTGACTTGGAAGAGCCAGCAAGCTCCTCTAATCTCTTTTGAATGGAAAAGGAGGACATCTGCCCAAAAGATTTTTCAGACAATGAATGCAAATGAGAAATCTTGGTGTAGAGTCAGACTTTGATGTTAACTGTATAAACAGAGTTGTTCATGCATGGTCATTTACTGATTATATGTTTTTTCATTTTTATTTTATTTTTTCATGAATGGGGGTATCCATAATATAATAAGAAAATTCAGTGCCACTGTCCCAATCACCATGGAAACCCCATGAGGAGAGGCACTGTGATGCCAAACAAGAACAATACAGCAATGCCAGGGTTTCATGAGCACTATACCCATACACCAGCATCTCAAACAATGTCCACAACACCTGTTGAGAATGTCTAACACTGATACTTGATTAATCATACTCAAAGTAAACCATCCAACTGATCCTGTGGAGGGGCTATCCCAATATTGCCCATCTAGAGGAATTCAAGGCCAAATTGGTGTGTTACAGTTAAGCTCCTCAACCACCAGGATCCTCTCCTTCCCTTCACAGGTTGCCACATACAGCAAATACATGGGTGGATGTTAATACCCCAGAGGAGGTAAACTGAAATTACAGAACCTTCTCTATCAGGTCCCCTCACCATATACAAGAATGCACCTTGAGGGAACTGAGTCAGATGACTAGACAAAGTATGATCCTCAGAAGGAGGGGAGGAGATCTGAGAACAAAACAGAATTCAGAAACTCTCAAAGAGAAACCTTAAAAAGAATGAAAATTGGCATGAAGTGGAAGCAAAATGACACATAAGCTAAAGAAATTTGAGAAAGTACACAGAACTAATGAAATAACAGAACATTAGAAACAAGTGGTCTACACTCCAGGTCGACTGCCAACTGGTGTATAGTTGGGTTTCGATAACTGGACCATAGTTCATGTATGGAACAGGGATGGTGATAGAGCCATAGCAGATGGACTTTGCTGCTCTGTCACCTAGTTCATTCCCACAAATACCAACATGACCTGATATCCAAAAAAACTGGACAGAGATAGATGATAGAGAGAGATGGGCCAATTTGTTTTGAATATTGATAAGAATAGCATGGTAACTAACATGGAATGATGTCAGGGCCAATAGACAACTAAGTAAATTAGTACAGATCGTACAATTCACATATTGCATAGTTTCAATGCGATTCAGGTAAGAGATATGGCATACAATTCAGCAGTGAACACAGAAACTGCAGAGGGGATTCTGTGTGCTGCAACTGAACTGTAACAAACCATGGCAGAACCTACAGAGTCACCTGATTTTGAACTATATGTATATATGGGAATGGATGGATTCTTTGAAAGATGTTCAGCAAATAAAGAACGATATATCCAATTGGGAGTATTGGCTTTCCTCAGATGACTCAAAGATAAGTCACAGTTGGTGATAGTAATTAGCCATGGGGAAGAGGCCGAACTGTTCAAACTGCTATGCTATTCAAAGATATATCAATTTTGCTGATTGTGCCCAAATATGAAGGCTAAAAGAAACAATGGCAGATTTTCTATTATAGAAATGTGTGACCCACTGAGGATGGAAACTACAACCTCAAGTAGGATGCTATGGTAAAGAGTGAGGTTTGGAAATATACCCCAAGATTAAATAGAGAGTTGGTAGTTGCTCAATGAAGGCATCAAGGTCTGATGGATGATAATTTTTCAGGGGGAAGTGAGGTACAGAGAGCAAACAGTGATGGTACGATCCAAGGAGATACGGATAGCTACAGCCTCCTAGGGCATATTCAAAGACAAGGACCAGGTGGGCACATGTTGAACAACCAGCAGTGCTACTCCCCCATCTCCTTGTCCTACACATGACCTGCCACTTTGGTATAAGGATTATTGTCAAATTGTGACTGTATTAGTAGTTTTAAAAATGTTTTCTGCAAAGGAAAACATTTGGGATGATAAAGGTCAAACAATTCCTTGATGTCATTCACATCTGATGAAAACCTCAACAGTTCCATTGGATTAGTGTGGCCATTTGTTTTTATTTGGAAGAGAATATGGCATGGAGACCTTCCAGTTGCGAACACGCTTTTTCTCTTTACTGGATGTGAGTCGGTCAACCTCTAGCAATCCTGCTTTGGATCGAGTACCACAGCAAGATGTTTGAGTGAATAAATTGTTGACAGTGAAAACATCTAACAGGGTTAGAATATAAGGCTGTACCTTACAATTCAGATATCCTGCCTTGATTGTGGTAGGAAGACGTGATGTTGTAAATGTTAATATTAGAATATTTGTCAGCTTCATAATCCTGTCTCTAAGAGAAAAATTTAGTGCATGGCTGTAACACCTTGGATGGTGAAACCTGTAAGAATCTCTGACTCTGGAATGGTTTTTAAATCCCTCTCAATTATAACTCCTCTGGAAGAATTCAAAGTAGAATTAAGAGTAACCTCAATAGGTATATCTCCAATGGCCTTTGACTTCAAGAGGAGTTTGGAATGTTGTGATGAAGCTGTTTCCACTAAAATATCCCCTAACTGTAATTTTTTTTTTAACTATTTTAGGAGAGACAGCAAGCTCTTCTAAACCCTTCTGAATAAAAATGGAGACATCTGCCCTAAAGGTTTTTCAGTTAAAGAATGTATAATTAAAAACATGGGACAGATTAAGTTGTTTGTTTGACAGTACAGAGTCATCAATGCACAGTCGTTTGCCAATAGTCAGATTTTTCTCTGTGCTGTCATGCTTGTTTATTTTTTTTATTTGAAGGGTATCTATAATAAAAAAAAAAGAATACTTCAGTGCCCACTGACCCCACCTACCATGGAGCCCTATGAGGGGATGCACTACAGTGCCATATGAGGTCACTGCAACAATGCCAGGATTCCGTGAGCTCTCTACCAAAACACCAGTACCAGACATAATATCCACTACACCTGTTGAGGATATCCTACTGTGGCACTTAGTTGACCCTGACCTAAATGAACTTGATGATGGGGTACCTCAGGACTGGACAGTCCTGGAATTCAAGGCCAAAGTGGTGCATTGGAGTTGGACCCCTCAAGGATCAGGATCCTCTCCTCCCCTTCACAGGTCACCACACACAGCAAACATGCAGGTGGATGTTTAGGTCCCAGAGGAGGTAAATTGAAAGTACAAAACCTTCTCTGGGAGGTCCTCTCACCACATACAAGAATCCACATTCAAGGGCCAATATTCACAAACAGTCCAAAGACAACATCTTAATTTACTTTACCAACTAACTTAAATATTAGTACATACATTATTTATTCACCAGAGGAAAATGAAAGTCACAATAAAGAAGCAGAGTAGCAATGAATAACACTAATAGTTTAAGTTTCTTCCTTATTCACATTAATATTCCTCAGAATTAAATTCCACTTAATAATGTTTTAATAAATGACTATCCTTTTGAAAACACAACAGCAACTTGTTGAATACATCAACCATAATTTTATCACCAGGAGCTAATCTACCTTAAAAGTATTGTATTAATTGTTTTCTGTATGCATAAAATTAATATTCTGAGTAACACTATTCTAGGTTTGTTTAGGCCTTAATTATGGCCAATTTAATTTTGTACTTATAAACTTCAGAAAGTCATTAAATCCATAAACCCAATTTTTAAATTTACCTTCAAGGTTTGTATCTAGGTTTTACCAATTTCATGGCAAAGCCTTTATTTCTGTATTATTCTAAGTGCAAACAAGTTTTTCTCATCATAAATAAATTATTACTAATGAATTCTATATAAAAATAAACTAAGTAGATCAAATTATAAAAGTTACTAAACATTAAATCCTATATTGTACAGTTAGTACAAGTAGTATTAAGCAATTTATACATAAAAGTCTTCATTGATTAAAGTGCACTGATTCATTGATTGGGTACCAATGTTAGTAAATCTTTAAACCCAAACAAGTGCTTACAGAAAATCCCAATTTATCCTTTGGACGGTATATGATAACTGATCCAAAACATGTTATTACCCATCTGTTTAAACACGGAACAGAAATTTTATAAAAGGTATGAAAATTATGAAACAATTTTGGCAAAACAAGTAAAAGTTTAAGTTAATAATATATTTAGCCATAATCCCAAAGTTTAGCAATTCCTGTTATAAACATAAAAGAACAATGTTTAGAGTAACAGAATGTTTGATGAATCTCAGCTGTCCCATCCTCTAAACTAGACTAGAAGCATTTACAAAATCTTAAAGTCAGCCTTTATCATTCATAGTTTCTAACCTTTCTCGTAAACTCACCTAAATTTACTGCCTCCACAACACCTGAAGGCAACCCTTTCCAGAGATCAACCATCCTGTTTAAAAAATAGAACTGTCTTAGTTGAAGAGGACTCCTGTCTTGCCAAAAGTTATATTTATGTTCCCTAGTCCTACTATTCTTATTATTAATTATGAAAAATGATGAATTAATACTATTTAATCCCCTTTTATAATCTTAAACACCTCAACCAGATCACCTCTAACTCTTTTTCAAGAAAAATTTTAAAGATTTTAATCTCTCATCATACAGCAACCACTTTATCCCAGGCACCATTCTAGCAACCCTTCCTCTGAACACTTTCCAATAATTCAATGTTCTTCCTAAGACAAGGAGCCCAATATTAAAGATAATACTCCAAATGTGGTCTAATCAATGACCTATATAACAAAATTACAACCTCTTTAGACCTATGTTCAATATTTCTGTAGATACAACCTAAAATATTATTTACCCTACCACTAACAACAGCACACTGCTTGGATGGCTTAAAGGACTGGTCAACCATTATACCACAATCTCCCTTTCTTTCAAGACACTATTAAGGCTATTCCCATCCAAATTCTACTTATAATTTAAACTATAATAATCTACATACATTATCTTGTACTTACTATAATTAAACCCCATCTGTCATTTATTTACCCAACTAATTAAATGATCTAAATCCTTTTGTATATCAGCAGCATTCTCTTCACAACAACCAGCAGCCATGACCTTACATCACTTGGAAATTTAAATAATTTATTGATTATACATTCAACCACGTCACTGACGGAAATTAAAAAGAGGAAAGGTCCTCGGAATGAACCCTGAGGTACCCTACTTGTAATATTAATCCAATTTTATTCAAGTCCATTTGTAACAACTCTTTGTGTTCTTCTGTCCAATCACTCTATCATATTTACTAACTTATCCACCACACAGAGATATTTTTTTACAAGCCCTTTACATGGTACCTTGTCAAAGGCTTTATGGAAATCTTTATACAATAAATGTACACCCTTACCTTTATCTATATAAACAATAACCTTGCAAAGGATGTAAAAATATTTTTCCCTTAATAAGATCATGTTAACTATCCAACTAAATTTTGAACTTTGTTAAATGACTCTGCTAAGCATCTTTTATCAGACTTTGATGAACTATAAAAGGTTATGATTTCATAAACTAGTTTTCTAAAAGTTCTCAAACAAGGATAAATATAAAGTTAATATATTTTTTATTAGAAGCAATACATTATCAAATGTATTATTTGATAGAACACTCATCACAGGAAGAAATATGAACCATACTTCAAAGACTGGCAAAGATATTTTTCCCTTAATGAGATCATGTTAACTATCCAACAAAATTTTGAACTTTGTTTTATCATACTTTGCAAAATGTTTCCCACAACTGATGCAATGCTAATAACTAATGAACTATAAAAAGTTATGATTTGATAAACTAGTTTTCTAAAAGTTCTCAAACAAGGATAAAATAGCCATCCACATTCTTGAAAAATAGTCATGTAAAATGCAACAGCCTATTGTAGTCACCATTATAAGTAGTTTACCATAACCAAAACTACATACCTGTTCATTCATTTGACTCACTTAACCAGGAAATTATAAAAAGACATAGATACAGTCTACACCTTTTATTATAAGGTTATTCCACCCAAGCACTCTCAATAATAATTATAAAAAATACAAGTACTTGATGTTCAATCTCATTTGTTTTTAGTAAAAAACTTATCTTCATCTTGTTTAAAACTTGCAACAGTTTTGACCATTAGTATGAGATAACACAATCCATGAGACCTAAACATAAGCAGAATTTCTAGGTAACATGCACCTTGAAACATAATCAAAGATCTCATTATGGTCAAAACCATCCCTACTGTTTTGCAGAAGTGTGTACAGAAGTAGTTATGAAAGTATAAATCAGCTGCTTTTATCTATCAGTGTTATGTTACATTAGCCTCAAACACGTCAGTGAGATGTAAAAATGAAAAAAAAAAAAAATACTATCACGTACATACCATCAAGTCAATGTAACCAACAAAATTATTTTCCTTTAAATATTCCAAAATATCTTAATCTAGTATGGTTTATTTTAAAAATTAAGCATAAAACTGTACAATGGGTTATCTGTGCTCTGTCCACCATGGGTATCAAAACCCAGTTTTATTACAAGTGAAAACTATCTCAAAACTAACCAACACAGATTTTCCCATTCATAATAGCTATTGTTGCTGGAACAGCTCCTTGATTGGTTACAATGTCTTCAACAGCTATGGCAGTCCTAGAACAGCAAAATTAAAAGATGGGGTTAACATTTTCTGAACAAAAAAAACACAACTTTTTTTAAATTTCTGTACTTTTAATGAACAAACCATTGTTGCTTATATGCGAGACATAGGATTAAATCTTCTAAACAAGTAAAATATAAACTCACTTTAGATTTGCTGGATAGGGCATTCCATGGGTAATAATCGTAGACTCCAATGCTACAACAGGTTTTCCCAATTTCACTGCTGCTGCCACATCCTCGGAAAATTTAAATAGGTCTGTAAATTAAAAAGTCATTCATATTATAGCTAGTCTTCACGTAAACATTTTCCCACTTAATAGATCACTCCCACATAGTTTAATAGCAGAGAAATAAATCCTTATATAAAGTTAATATATTTTTTATTAGAAGCAATACATTATCAAATGTATTATTTGATTGAACACTTATCACAGGAAATATGAACCATACTTCAATGACTGGCAAAACCTGTATGTTTGAAGTCAAACTATGAAATAACTGCTTAAAGTGAGTAAAATTTATAGAGAAATTACTTTATTTCTTCACAAATCATATTACTATGATGTGACAGCTTACATTTCTATTTCCTTTAGGCTTCAATCTAAAAATTTATATTTTATGGGTGTCATGTTCAAAAGGTTGCTTTAAAAGGTGTCACATGACTTCAAGCAAAAGTTAACTGAATTACCACTTTGAAATTCTATTACACTGAATGTTATTTTATATACTAATTAAAGATGGTAATATTATTTCACTGGAAGTTTGCTAACAAAATATAAATCAAAACATTTCAGTGTAAAAGTGTCATGTGCAATGTTTTATGAAAATGTTTTGTTTACAATATTTAATACTAAAAAATAAAAATACCAATACACCAAAATTAGTGATCAAGTCGAAATACTGAAGATTCCTCAATTTCAGGCATCAAGATTTTAATAGAGGCTGACTTATTACTCATTAATGTTCCTTACTGAAAGTAACTTTACTTTGCAAAAGAGATGATTTTTTTCCCTCACCTTTTGACAAGGTCCATTTTCTCTGGCCAGTTTGAGTAAACAGTCATACTGCAAGACACCACTAACTTTGGAAAGATTTAGAACTACCTTTCTGTATTGCAGCAAAGCCATTGAAAATCTTCTAAACAGAATAACATTAAATAACACAATATTACTAAGGAGCATTGCTTCTTTCATCATGCATTAGACTAATTTTATAAATTCTTCTGTTAAATTTAATATATAGTGAACGACTCAAAAATACAACTTAGCAACAAGTGTACATACGCTTCTGAGCTCCTATAAATGGTTACTACATATTTGAACAGTCTCCATATCAGTTATTTTTATTATATTAATTATAACAAAATTTTATTGCTTTAACAACGCCAGTGACATTTTCAGCAGTATTGTAAAACAACAAATATGACATAAGAAATACCAAGACGAAAGTATAATGTGGAAAATATACTAGAACTCTCTCATGTGCAAAAACGAATAAACACTGTTGTAAGCATTTTTAGAAACGTTCCGATTTGTTAACTAGTACGATATCAAATAATTATAACATTTTTTCCTAAGAATGTTGCACTTTGATACTGAACCTCCACATGACATAACTGAATTAAACCTACTTAACTCTTTGTTAAAACAGAAACTTTATTTGCTCTTATAAAAACATTTTTAAATAAAAACATAATAAGCTATAAAAAGACGGTAAAAGTAGGAAAAAAAAAAAGAGTTCATAAAAACTTTACAATATGTAAAGTTATCTGTTTCAAGATTAACTAGCTACATGACAGTAAATCAAGTATTCAAATATAATTACTAGGAAAACGATATGCAGTGTGGTACACACTTAACTGTGACATAACAGCATAAAACTATGAGTTATCATTAATTAAGAGAGTTAAGCAGCAGTCGCGTTCTTATACTTCTAATTTTCATCTTCAGTCATTAGATAAGAATTTTAAAAACATATTTATAATAAAAGTTCATAATTTATGTTAATACTTACTTCTGTACAACATTCAAAAAGAAAGTATGTGTAACATATATTCCAACTTCTGGACATCCAAAAAAATCACGTGAAAAATTAAGGAATAAACTTGCCTGGAGCGACACTTTTTGAGTATAAAAACCTTTTGCTGCTGATTAAATTAAATACAAATAAATAAAGTGATTAATATTTACTTTTGATATACATACAAAACTGTTACAAACAATCGTGATAAATACAAGTACATAAAACACTTCTATATGTCAGTAATAAACAAAGTCTAAATATTTATGTTTATTGTTTTAATCTCTGACTGATAATAAGACGATTAACTCACGAGAACCTCCCAATGGTTGAGCGGTATGACTTTTTTACTTACAGATACCACATTTCGCTACTCGAAGCTATGTAGCTTTGTTCTTAATTTCAAAATAACCAACTAAATCCGAAGAAATGCTACTAAATAATTCATGTATGACATTTATGGTGCATTTTATTTTCTATAATATATGACTGATTTATTAAACAACTCAAAGAACTGTAATTTTTTAAACTATTAGTAACATTTATTTTGGGTCGTCCTTTTCCTTTTCTTAAATAAGTTTGGCTACGTAATAAGCTAATAATGAAAAGATAAGCTAACGTTTTACGTCTAGTTTCCTGTGGTGTTAATTATGTTATTTCCTTCGTTTCTATATGACGAATTACGCATGAAATCTAAAATATTGCTGCCTTTTAAAGTTGAGCAAAAATCTCCACAGTGGTTTGTCTGTGCTATACCCACCACAGCTATCGAAACATGGTTTCTTGTGTTGTAAGTCTGTAATCAAACCATTGTGCAACTAACTGGAAGGTGTGCTGCCTTTGTTTTTGTCATTGAATGAAGAATACTTTCAACTGGGTATAAGTAGCGACAGCTAGTACAAGTATTTACCCCAACTCGAATGAAGGTGTTAATAACAATGTTTCAGGGTTAACTCTGAAATACTGGCCTTATATGCATTTAGTATTTCAATAAGATATGTGATTTAATGTATTTTATGTATAATTAAAACGTATAATAATTTAGCCTTTTGCCTTTATTGAAATAAGCTTCAGTATAGCACAGATGTTGGTGTGGTTTGAATAGCTATTACCTAGAAGTGCTATTAATTGCGGGGAAAAAAAAAAAGATGCGTCAGAGTCTAACATGTTAACACAAGTGCACGGGCTTTATTGATTTTGACCGTCTCTTGTTTAATATATACTAAAGCATCATCGGATTATCTTCTGTGTCCACACAGGGAAAGTCTTTTGTGGCAACTGAACCCGGATCTTCATACTCATAGTGGGACACGGAAAACATTGTTTGGGACTCGGCTCTTCATATGACATTACCTGTTTCACAAACACTTGTTAAACATAGTTTACCGTCAAAAGATGTTATGGCACTTACCATATAAATCACATCAGTGATCACTTTAATATTCACTCAAATCCACTTCAATATTTTAAGTATTTCAAGATAAATATATGCAAATACTCCAACAATTTTGTTTTTGTTTTTTTTTATTTTTGAAGCATATGTTATTTCCTTCGTTTCTATATGGCGAAATACGCATGGAATATAAAGCTGGAGTAACCGTAAATTCATTAATAATGAAAGGTTATCTTAAGACATTAAAAGTTGCTTCTTTTATTTGTAATTAGAAAAAAAAAAGTCCATTCAAAATGCAAAACTGAAAATTTTCATATAGCTCCGATGGACTTAATACACCTCCATGCCAAAATTGGTGAAAGTCCATCAAAATGGGGCGAAGTAGTGGTAAAAAAACCCTAAAAAAAACTATAAAAAATCGCAAAACAGAAAATTTATATGTATCATTCTATGGATTCATTAAGGTTCCAAACCGAATGTGATGACGATCCATCAAAGGAGGGAAGTAGTGGTGAAGAAAAAAACTGAAAATCTGTACCTTCCTCTTCAAGGACCCAATGAATCTCAATAAGAAACTTCATATCTTGCGAAGTAGTTACACGAACATAAAAAAGGCAATAGTATTATATTTATATAGATTCTTCGCAGATTTTCTTATTGTATTTAAAAATCAGTATAAGGGTTTACTTAGTCAGTAACATCCAAACTAATAAACAGTACTTTACAGTTTCAGTACGTTAAAATATATCAAATAAAAAGATATACCTGATTAAAATTCAAACTACACTGAGCAATAATTTATTAAATAGCCTCCTCCCCAGTGGCACAGCAACACGTATGCAAACTTACAATGCTAGAAACCGGTTTTTTATACCTGTGGTGGGCAGAACACATATAGCCCATTGTGTAGTTTTGTGCTTGACTACAAGCAAATGAACTGAATAAAGATTTGTTTCTTCAGAGATCGGGAACGTCAGAAACTTTCATCTTACTAGACTTTTTGGCTTGGCATGGCCAGGTGGGTTAAGGCGTGCGACTCGTAATCTGAGGGTCGCGGGTTCGCATCCTCGTCGCGCCAAACATGCTCGCCATTTCAGCCGTGGGAGCGTTATACAGTGACAGTCAATCCCCCTATTCGTTGGTAAAAGAGTAGCCCAAGAGTTGGCGGCCGGTGGTGATGACTAGCTGCCTTCCTTCTAGTCTCACACTGCTAAATTAGAGACAGCTAGCACAGATAGCCCTCGAGTAGCTTTGTGCGAAATTCAAAAAACAAACAAACTAGACATTTTCTTTTTTTTAACGAAAATACTGTATTATCAGGCAATGTGTTAAAATGTCAAGAAGTCTTTATCTCGGCGATTACAGAAAAAAATCGTTATTGGAAAGTGCTATTCTATCATCATTAATATCTAATCAAAACATTGTTTTTAATTAAATTACTAATCCATCTTAAATGTTTGACGACTTCTGCCTTTAGCTTATTATTGTGAAATAACGTTGTGTTTTCAAACACGGCTGTATCCAATTTTAAAACCAAAATATACTAGTTTTTTTTTTTTTTTGCCAAGTATGGCCAGGTGGGTTAAGGCGTTCGAATCCTGGTCGCACCAGACATGCTCGCCCTTTCAGCCGTGGGGGCGTTATAATATGATGGTCAATCCCATTATTCGTTGGTAAAAAAGTAGCCCAAGAGTTGACGGTGGGTGGTGATGACTAGCTGCCTTCCCTCCAGTCTTATACTGCCAAATTAGAGAGGGGTAGCGCAGGTAGCCCTCGAGTAGCTTTGCGCGAAATTAAAAAAACAAACAAACAATACTTGTTGTTGGATGGATGGGATGGGAAATGTCAATTGAGAGATTGTTTCCCGACAGTAGCTTATGATACAAAGAAAGTGTTTACGTTTGATACAAAGTGAAATGCAATATTATTGTTTTCCATTGTGAAACAAATATCAAGGAAATGTTCAACGGTTGAATTGGAAACATATCAGGCGGTTTCTACTTTTTATTTTGATGTACAGTTTTCAAAACCTTTTTGCTTATTCCGAATTACCACAGTTTTTGCATAACACGTGGCCCAGAAAGTTCTTAAACTTATTTCGTTAAACATGCCTTTATTATTCTGGTTTGTTTTTGATTTCGTATAAAGTTACACGAGGGCTATCTGCGCTAGCCGTCCTTAACTTAGCAGTGATAAATCAGAAGAAAGGCAGCCAGTGAATATCACCCAGCGCCCACTCTTGGGCTACTCTTTTACCAACGAATAGTCAGATTTACTGTCATCCTATAATGCCATCACGGCTGAAAGGGCAAGCATGTGTGATGGGACAGTGATTCGAACCCGCATATTGCAAGTCGAGTGCTTTAACTACCTTGTTTAACTAAGCCGCTTTCTTTGGAAACAATGTCTAATCTACTCGTGGTCATGGTCACACTGTTTTAGTGCTTCATATTGATAGCAGTGTCCTTCAGTGGTACGCTGGATTGTATATCAAGGTTGCGGCCTCTCCTTTGTTAAATGAGGATAATCAGTCGTGTGTGGAACATTATTCTAATTACTGTAAGCAGATCTCACGTTTATCATTAAATGATAAGAGTTAAAAATAAACATTCATGCACAAAACCTGAATAATGTTGTTGACGGGAAAACAACTTGAAGGGAGAAAAACAGCTGAGCAATTCACAAGACCAAAGAAAGTCGACCATCTACAAATCATTCAAGCACACTGTGTTTATGTCCTTTAATAAATAAATATTACAAGCACACTGTGTTTATGTCCTTTAAAAGATAAATATTATTTTATTTTTTGGTTCACACATTGCGTTCGATTCATGTTCAAACAGTTTAGTTAGTTAGGTTCATGTTCAAACAGTTTAGCAAGGTTCATATTCAAAAAGTTTAGTTAGTTAGATTCGTGTTCAAATAATTTACTTAGTTAGGTTCATGTTCAAACAGTTTGGTTACATAGATTCATGTTCAAAGAGTTTAGTTAGGTTCATGTTCAAACACTTCAGTTAGTCAGGTTTATGTTCAAACATTTTAGGTAGGTTCATATTCAAACACTTCAGTTAGTTAGGATCATGTTCAAAAAGTTTAGTAAGTTAGGGTCATGTTCAAAAAATTTAGTTAGTGAGATTTTTGTTAAAACAGTTTAGTTAGGTTCATGATCAAACAGATTAGTCAGTTAGATTCATTTTCAAACAGATTAGTTAGTTAGGGTCATGTTTAAACAGTTTAGTTAGTTAAATTCATGAACAAAGAGTTTAGTTAGTTAGGGTCATGTTTAAACAGTTTAGTTAGTTAAATTCATGAACAAAGAGTTTAGTTAGTTAGGGTCATGTTTAAACAGTTTAGTTAGTTAAATTCATGTTCAAACAGTTTAGTTAGTTAGGTTCATATTCAAAAACCCTATTTAGTTAGGTTCATGTTCAAACATATTAGTTTGGTTCATGTTCAAACATATTAGTTTGGTTCATGTTCAAACAGTTTAATTACTTAAATTTATGTTCAAACGGTTTAGTTAGTTAGATTCATGTTCAAACAGCTTAACTTTTCATATTCAAACAGTTTAGTCAGTTAAATCTATGTTCAAACAGTTTCGATAGATTCATCTTCAAACAGTTTAGTTGGATAGATTCATGTTCAAACAGTTTAGTTAGTTTCATATTCAAACAGTCTACATAGTTAGGTTCATGTTCAACACTTCAGTTAGTTAGGTTGAGGTTGAAAAGTTTAGTTAGTTTCATGTTCAAACTGTTTAGTTTGGTTCAGTTTCAAAGAGATTAGTTAGTTAGATTAATGTTTAAACAGTTTAATTAGGTTTATATTCAAACAGTTTAGTTAGATTCATCTTAAAACAGTTCAGTTAGTAGGGTTAATATTCAAACAGTTTAATTAGGTTCATATTCAAACACTTCAGTTAGTTAGGTTCATATTCAAAAAGTTTAGTTGGTTAGGGTAATGTTCAAAAAATTTAGTTAGGTAGGTTCATGTTCAAACAGTTTTGTTAGGTTGATGTTCAAACAGTTTAGTTAGTTAGATTCATGTTCAAACACTTCAGTATGTTAGGTTCATGTTCAAACAGTTTAGTTAGGTTTTATATTCAAACACATTAGTTATTTAGGTTCATTGTCAAACAGTCTAGTTAGTTAGATTCATGTTCGAAGAGTTTAGTTAGTTAGATTCATGTTCAAACAGTTTAGTTAGTTAGATTTTTGTTCAAACAGTTTAGTTAGTTAGATTTTTGTTCAAACAGTTTAGTTAGTTAGATTTTTGTTCAAACAGTTTAGTTAGGCTCATACTCAAACAGTTCAGTTAGTTACATTCATGTTAAAACAGTTTCGTCAGTTGGGCTCATGTTCAAACAGTTTAGTTAGTTAGGTTCATGATCAAACACTTCAGATAGTTACGTTCATGTTTAAATGTTTAGTTAGGTTCATATTCAAACAGTCTACTTAGATAGGTTATTATTCAAACAGTTTAGTCAGGTTCATGCTCAAACAGTTTAGTTAGTTAGGTTCAGTTCCAAACAGTTTAATTAGGCTCATATTCACACAGTTCAGTTAGTTAGATTCATGTTCAAACTGTTTTGTAAATTAGCTTAATGTTCAAATAGTTTAGTTAGTTAGATTCATGTTCAAACAGTTTAGTTAGGTTCACGTTCAAAACGTTAAGTTAATTAGATTTCTGTTGAATCAGTTTAGTTAGATTCATGTTCAAACAGTTTTCTTAGTTAGGTTCATGTTCAAACAGTTTACTTAGTTAGATTCATGTTCAAACAGTTTACTTAGTTAGGTTCATGTTCAAACAGTTTAGTTAGTTAGATTCATGTTCAAACAAATTAGTATGGTTGACGTCAAAACAATTTAGTTACTTAGGTTCATGCTCAAAGAGTTTACTTAATAAGGTTCATGTTGAAACAGTTTAGTAAGTTAGAATAACGTTCAAAGAGTTTAGTTAGGTACTTGTTCAAACTGTTTAGTGAGGTTCATTATCACACAGTTTACTTTGTTAGATTCACGTTCAAACAGTTTAATTAAATTCATATTCAAACAGTTTAAAGAGTTAAGTTTATGTTCAGTCAGTTTAGTTAGATTCATCTTCAAATAGTTTATTTAGTTAGGTTCATTTTCAAACAGTTTAGTTAGGTTCATTTTCAAACAGTTTAGTTAGGTTCATATTCAATCAGTCAACTCATTAAAGTTCATGTTCAAACACTACAGTTCGTTAGGTTCATGTTCAAAACGTTTAGTTAGTTAAATTCATGTTCAAACAGTTTAGATAATTTGGTTCAATTTCAAACACTTCAGTTAGTTAGGTTCATATTCAAACAGTCAACTTAGTTAGGTTCGTGTTCAAACAGTTTAGTTAGATTCATCTACAAACAATTTAGTTAGTTAGGTTCATATTCAAACAGTTTAGTTAGGTTCATGTTCAAACACTTTAGATAGTTAGATTCATGATCAAACAGTTTAGTTAGTTAGATTCATGTTCAAACAGTTTAGTTAGTTAGGTTCATATTGAAACACTTGAGTTAGTTACGTTCATGTTCAAACAATTTAGTTAGTTAGATACATGTTCAAACAAATTAGTTAGGATCATGTACAAACAGTTTAGTTACTAAGGTTCATGTTGAAACAGTTTAGTTAGTCAGGTTCATGTTCAAACAGTTTACTTAATAAGGTTCTTTTTCAAACTGTTTAGTTAGTTAGATTCACGTTTAAAGAGATTAGTTAGTTTCTTGTTCAAACTGTTTAGTGAGGTTCATCATCACACAGTTTAGTTAGTTGATTCATGTTCAAACAGTTTAATTAAATTCATATTCAAACAGTTTAGTAACTTAAATTTATGTTCAAACAGTTTAGTTAGATTCGTCTTCAAATAGTTTAGTTAATTAGGTTCATGCTCAAACAGTTTAGTTATTTAAATAAATGTTCAAACAGTTTAGTTAGGTTCATGTTCAAACAATTTAGTTAGATTCATGCTCAAACACTTTAGTTATTTAGGTTCATGTCCAAACAGTTTACTTAGTCAGGTTCATGTTTACACAATTTAGTTAGGTTCGTATTCAAACAGTTTAGTTAGTTAGATTTATGTTTAAACAGTTTAGGTAGGTTCATGTTCAAACAATTTAGTTACTTTGGTTCATGTTGAAACAGTTTTGTTAATTAGGTCATATTCAAGCAGTTTAGCTATTTAGATTCATGTTCAAACACTTCAGTTAGTTAAGTTCATGTTCAAAAGATTAGTTAATTAGGTTCATGTTCAAACAGTTTAGTTAGGTTAACGCTCAAAGAGTTTAGTTGGTTAGGTTCACGTCCAAACAGTTTAGTTAGGCTCATATTCAAACAGTTTTGTTAGTTGGATTCTTGTTCAAACAGTTTAGTTATTTAGATAAATGATCAAACAGTTTACTAAGGTTCATGTTCAAACAATTTATTTAGTTAGATTCATGTTCAAACAATTTAGTTAGATTCATGCTCAAACAGTTTAGTTGGTTAGATTCAGGTTCAAACAGTTTAGTTGGTTAAGTTCATGTTCAAACACTTCAGTTAATTAGGTTCATGTTCAAACGCTTCAGTATGTTAGGTTCATGTTCAAACAGTTTAATTAGGTTGATATTCAAACAGATTATTTAGTTAGGTTCATTGTCAAACAGTCTAGTTAGTTAGGTTCATGTTCAAACAGTTTAGTTCGATTCATGTTGAATCGGTTTAGTTAGGTTCTTGTTCAAACAGTTTAGTTAGATTCATCTACAAACAATTTAGTTAGTTAGGTTCATATTCAAACAGTTTAGTTAGGTTCATGTTCAAACACTTTAGATAGTTAGATTCATGATCAAACAGTTTAGTTAGTTAGATTCATGTTCAAACAGTTTAGTTAGTTAGGTTCATATTGAAACACTTGAGTTAGTTACGTTCATGTTCAAACAATTTAGTTAGTTAGATACATGTTCAAACAAATTAGTTAGGATCATGTACAAACAGTTTAGTTACTAAGGTTCATGTTGAAACAGTTTAGTTAGTCAGGTTCATGTTCAAACAGTTTACTTAATAAGGTTCTTTTTCAAACTGTTTAGTTAGTTAGATTCACGTTTAAAGAGATTAGTTAGTTTCTTGTTCAAACTGTTTAGTGAGGTTCATCATCACACAGTTTAGTTAGATTCATGTTCAAACAGTTTAATTATGCTCATATTCAAACAGTTTAGTTAGGTTCATGTTAAAACAGTTTATTTAGTTAAGTTTATGTTCATAAAGTTTAATAAGTTAGTATCTTGTTCAAACTGTTCAGTTATTTAGGTAAATGTTCAAACAGTTTATTAAGCTACGTTCATGTTCAAGTAGTTTAGTTAATTAGGTTCATCTTCAAACAGTTAATTAGTTAAGTTCATTATCAAACGGTTTAGTTAGTTATATTCATGTTCAAACAGTTTAGTTAGTTATATTCATGTTCATAACAGTTTAGTTATTTAGATTCATGTTTAAACTGTTTAGCTAGTTAGTTCATGTTCAAATAGTTTAGTTAATTAGATTCATGTTAGAAATGTATAGTTAGTTAGGTTCATGTTCAAACAGGTTATTTAGTTAGATTCATGTTCAAACAGTTTAGTTAGTTAGATTCATGTTAAAACAATTTAGTTTGGTTCATGCTCAAACATATTAGTTAGTTAGGTTCATGTCGAAACAGTTTACTAGTTTGGTTCATGTTCAAACAATTGAATTAGGTTCATATTCAAACAATTTAATTACTTCGGTCCATTTTCAAACTGTTCAGTTAGTTAAATTTATGTTCAAACAGTTTAGATATGTTCACTTTCAAAAGTTTAGTTACTTAGGCTCATGTTGAAACGGTTTAGTTAATTAGGTTCTTGTTGAAACAGTTTAGTTAGTTAGGTTCATGTTCAAACAGTTTCGATAGATAGATCCACGTTCAAAAACTTTAGTTAGATTCATGTTCAAACTGTTCAGTTAGGTTAATTACCAAACAGATCAGTTTGTTATATTGATGTTAAAACAGTTTAATTAGGTTAATATTCAAACACTTCAGTTAGTTAGATTTATGTTCAAATAGTTGAGTTTGGTTCATATTCAAACAGTCTACTTAGATAGGTTCATGTTCAAACGGTTTAATTAGGCTCATATTCAAAGAGTTTATTTAGTTAGATTCATGTTCAAACTGTTTACTAAATTAGATTCATGTTCAAACAGTTTAGTTAGTTAGATTCATGTTCAAACAGTTTAGTTAGTTAGATTTATGTTGAATCAGTTTAGTTAGGTTCATGTTCAAATAGCTTAGTTTGGTTCATATTCAAACAGTCTACTTAGATAGGTTCAGATCCAAACAGTTTAATTAGGCTCATATTCAAAGAGTTTATTTAGTTAAATTAATGTTCAAACTGTTTAGTAAATTAGATTCATGTTCAAACAGTTTAGTTAGTTAGATTCATGTTCAAACAGTTCAGTTAGTTAGATTTATGTTCAATCAGTTTAGTTAGGTTCATGTTCAAACAGTTTAGTAAGTTAGATTGATGTTCAAACAGTTATGTTAGGTTCATGTTCAAGCAGTTCAGTATACTTAGGTTCATGTTCAAACAGTTTACTTAGTTAGATTCATGTTCAAACAGTTTACTTAGTTAGATTCATGTTCAAAGATTTCAGTTACATTCATGTTTAAACTGTTTTGTTAGGTTCATTATCAAACAGTTTAGTTAGTTAGATTCATTTTCATACAGCTTAATTAGGTTCATATTCAAACAGTTTAGTTTGTGAAATTTATGTTCAAATAGTTTAGTTGGATACATCTTCAAACAGTTTAGTTAGTTCGGTTCATATTCAAACTGTTTAGTTAGATGAATTCATGTTCAAACAGTGTTGTTAGGTTCATATTCAAATAGTTTAGTTAGATAGATTTATTATCAGACAGTTTAGTTAGATTCATATATAAACAGTTGAGTTAGTTTTGTCATGTTCAAACAGTTTAGTTAGTAAGGTTCATGTTCAAACAGTTTAATTTTTTTAGGTTCATGTTCACACAGTCTTGTTAGTTAGGCTCATGTTCAAAGAGTTTAGTTAGTTATATTCATTTTCAAACAGTTTAGTTAGTTAGGTTTATGTTCAAACACTTCAATTAGTTAGGTTCATGTTCGAAAAGTTTAGTTAATGAGGTTCATGTTCAAACAGTTTAGTTATGTAGATTCATTCATGGCTTTCGTGTAGCTTTGCACGAAATTTAAAACATACAAATTGATATAAAGTGATTAGTTATTTTAAAGTTATATTGCATTATTTTGAATAAATATTATCATCACACCTCAACAGTTTTATAACTTAAGATATTCCTGTAATAAAATGTAAATAACAAATTAAGGAATGATTGTTAGTTCGTCTGATTGAAGTTAAGCAAAAGGTACACAATAAGCTGTCTGCCTACCACGGGAATCGAAACCCGCTTTCTAGCATTGTAAGTCCGCAGACATGTCGCTTTGCTACTGGGTGCGGTGTAAGTTATAGAAGACTTTCCAAAAAAGCCCGAATGTACCAGAAATTGTAGTGTTGTAACTGTCTAATGGCGATTGGTTACTATCATCACCATTAGATCAAACTTGGTGTAAGAAAGCCTAACCTATAGGTAATTCATTTTCTTCTCATATCGTGTCAGATGGAATACCTTGGCTGATCTTTCTCCATGTTTTACGGAACCCAAGCCTTTGTCTATTTAATGACCATTTTCTGACAGTGCCTTTTCATAATTAGAATATGTTAGATTATGGAGTAGCGTGTCATCGCCTTTTGTGGTTTGTTCATGAGTACTACTCATCATCCTCTGTGAGTGGTTGTGATATATCTTTGAATGATCCCTCACTTACTACGACTGTGTATGTTATACTTGAATAGTCAATGGTTAATGTTCCTGTCTCGACTTAAAAGCTTCCTCGTTGATGGCTAGAACTGGACCAATAGTCAGCTCATCCGTCTGAATAGCCATTGCAATATTCCAGTCTGAAAATTTCCCGGAGATCACCCTACCTCTATTTCTTCGAGAATTAGCATCCTTTATAATGCAACCAGTACTAAAAAGCTTTTTTTGTTTGGCTTCACGACGTAGGAATTCCAATAGGACAAGGCACTGGACTCCACTATTACACAAGCTTTGTCTCCTCCTTCCTTGGTGTCAGGAGTGGCAAAAATGAAGGGTACTCTAGAATCATGACTGCAATAGAAATAATTGGATCCTTGATTGCAATGATGCTGTTCCCCTCAGTCCTAGTTGGATCTTCCACTATTAAAGATGGTAGTGCAGTCTCTGGAGACGAAAGGGACCACAAAACCACAGATACTGCAACTTTTTTATATATCAAATGTGTCCGCTAGCAATGCATCCTCATACTTGGTAAATGAAACCAAGCTTGGAAATTTCAGCCTTGGGAGTTTTGCTGCTTTTCGTACACGTGGAAAGTTATTGTACTTTCAATATAAACTTTACGGCTTCAAATCTGGAAGACCTTCAAGGAGCCATAACTTAGTAAGAAAAAGACATTACATTAGGAACAATGGAAAGGAATGAAGGTAACAATTAGGCAATTGTTGAAGAAAGAAACCAGCTGTAACTAAAAAGTGGTCTTAAATATTGAAAGTCTGGATCGAAAAGCAAATATTGACCGATTCTTAATTGGTCAAAGGTTTAGTTGAATGCATAGTGCAAAGCACTCATAATGCTCAATTATAACCATAAGTTAATTTGATTTGTTTGAAGTAAAGCATAAAGCTACACTGTACTCTGCCCACCACGGGTATTGTAACCTGGATTCTAAAGTTGTAAGTCCGCAGACATAAGGTTATGCCACCTTAAGTTAAGTGAAGGATAAGTGGCACATCTATAAGCTTAACATATACCATATCCCTATTTTCCACTAGATTATGCATCCAAGAACTTGATGACTTTTCTAGCTATCCTTGGTTTTTTTATTCAATACGCTATCCATGGTCATGATGCCATCTGCTGCTTTAGTCAACCAACAGAGACACACATTTAAATTTATGTGGTTTCAATCATACCTTACTGTCTATTTGTCACACAGCCGGAACTTGGTTCCAATAGGAAATATTGTGGTTGAGAATGCTCAGGTAATACGCAGTTGAACTGGATCAGACAATTCCACATCTGACTTTGCAAATTATTTTAGTATTATTCCTTTGATGCTTTTTCCATTTACAAATATTGTAACAGTTATTGCACAAGTAACAAAATGTAGCCAAACAAATGTTGCCTTCCACCTGCATTTTCATGCTTCAAAACAAGGTGGAGAAACAAATTAAAAAAAAAAATTCAATAATTCCTACTTGTTAGAAATAGTTCAATCTACATGAATGAAAATGTTCCAACCACAGTCAAGTAAAACATTGGGTAAACTATACGTGTACAGTCATGTAAAAAACTTTGGACACCCTATGAAAGCCTGTGTATTTTTGTAACATTTTTGGATATATAGATATTTAATCTCAATTTCAACAATACTGAGATATTATAGAATATAACTAAACAACTAAAACTGAAGAAAAGACTTTTCAAGATCTTCTGTAAATGTAATTCTACAAAATGCATATTCTAACTGAGGAAAAAGTTAGAACACCCTACCCCCTAATAGCTAGTGTTACCTCCTTTGGCTGAAATAACTGCAGTGAGACGCTTCTTGTAGCTATCTACCACTCTCTGACATAGGTCTGAAGGAAGTTTGCCCCCACTTTTCAATGCAGAATTCTTTCAGCTGTGAGATGTTTGAGGGTTTCTTGCATGTACAGCCCGTTTCAAGTCACCCCACAGCAGCTCAATGGGATTAAGATCTGGGCTTTGACTCGGCCATTCCAGTACTCTCCATTTCTTAGTTTTCAGCCAGTACTTGGTGAATTTACTGGTATGTTTTGGGTCATTGTTGTGTTGCAGGGTCCAGTTCCGCTTCAGCTTTAATTTTCGTACAGATGGTCTCACATAATCCTCAAGCACCCTTTGATACACAGTATAATTCATGGTGGATTCTATGATTGTAAGCTTTCCAGGTTCTACTGCAGCAAAGCAGCCTTAAACCATGACACTTCCACCTCCATGCTTCACAGTTGGTATGAGGTTCTTATCCTGGAATGCTGTATTTGATTTACGCCAAACATGTCCTCTGTTCTGGTGTCCAAATAATTTAATTTTGGACTCATCTGTCCAAATAACATTATTCCAGAAGTCCTGGTCTTTGTCTACATTCTCTTTGGCAAACTTCAGTCTGGCCTTGTTGTTTCTCTTAGAGAGCAAAGGTTTCCTCCTTGCACACCTCCCATGCAGTCTTTTGTACAGTCTCTTTCTGATTGTAGAGGCATGCACTTTCACATCAACAGTAGTCAGAGCCTGCTGTAGGTCCCGTGATGACATGTTAGGGTGTTTGGAGACCTCTTTTAGCATCTTGCGGTCTGCTCTCGGGTGAACTTGCTTCGACGACCAGTCCTAGGCATGTTGGCAGTTGTTTTGAAAGCCCTCCACTTGTTGACTATTTTCCGGACAGTAGAATGGCTGATTTCAAAATCTTTTGGGATCTTTTAAAATCCCTTGCCAGACTCATAAGCTACTACAATTTTCTTTCTGAAGGCCTCAGACAGCTCTTTTGCTCTCACCATGGTGCTCACTCTCACTTCAACAGTCAGGAGCACACCAAACTAAGTGCCTGAGGTTTAAATAGAGCAAGCCTCATTCAAAATGCTGAGTAACAATCTTCTAATCATGTGCACCTAGTGTGATACACCTGTGTTGAGGTGAGCCATTTTAAGTGGGAATAAATGTGGGGGTGTCCTAACTTTTCCTCAGTTAGAATATGCATTTTTGTAGAATTACATTTACAGAAGATTTTGAAAAGTCTTTTCTTCAGTTTTAATTGTTTATTTATATTCCTATAATCTCTCAGTATTGTTAAAATTGAGATTAAATATCTATATATCCAAAATGTCACAAAAATACACAGGCTTTCATCGGGTGTCCTAACTTTCTCACGTGACTGTATATTTGTCATATTATCTAAGTGAGTATCTGTGAAGTTCTTGTACTACTGACAATTTTTCTTACTCATCAACTTTTTCCACTCTGGGTAGAATTCGATGGATTAAATTGACCTTGTAACTTTAAAGTAACTTTTTTAGTTTCCATGCTATAACTTTTAATATGAACATTGTATTTGTCGATTTTCACCTGCTTTAACAGTAAACAAGGAAACCTACTTCCTTCTAACGATTGATTGTACAAATTAATTATTGTTTTATTTTTCATGATCAATGTGGCATATACACCGTGCTTCTAATGGAGTTTGATGACTTAGAAACTAAAGAGTCTGATAACTTAAGGGAATCGAAGTCGGGTTTTAGTGTTGTGAGTCCTTAGACTTGCTACTGTCCTATCAGTGTACTGGTTGGTGTATTTTCACAAAATTTGGGAAGCATTTAGTAAATATTACAATTATTATGTACACAGAAAAGTGAATTTAGTTGAGTAAGAATTTTTACTGAATATTTGACCGTCAGTATGTGGAGTCAAAGCGTTAACTGCTGCAAGTGCAAATTAATTTGTGTGCTAAGATTAAAACTACTTTCTTCACCTGAAAAAATTCAAATTTGGTTTGCGTAATCTTTAACACTTAAAAAAGTGGGACCTAATAGGCCCCAGAGCAACTTGAAAGGTTATTAATATTTATATTAATATAAATTTTGTATTTAAATGAAATTGCCATTTAAATCCATTAATGAATGGATTAACGAGATTCCCACTGTCCCTATCTACTATCTAGCGAAACCACAGCCAGGGGAACGGGCTTGGAGAAAACAGGACTAGAAACGTCTTTTCGTAGGAGTGTTAAAACCTCTTAAATAAATATCAAACGCTCTTTCCTTCCAGTTTAAAATTATTTTATCTGTTTTTTCTCTCCACCCTAACTCTACATAGTCGATTTAACGGATCTTGTAAACCAACAATAAATGAAGTAAATACAAATTACCATTATTTTCTTTCTATAAGGACTGGAAATTGTAACAGAAAGCTACATCTCTTTATCTTGAGGCTCAGTACTGTATATGTCTGTTTATGCCGAAGTTTATTGTTTTGTTGTTGTTCTTTGATGACCTGTAACTAATATCCCTGTACTGTCATACAAGTTGTAAATACACTCGGACATGGTCTTTCAGCACGACGTAATGTATGAGCTACTAGTGAGCATACCTTGTAGGAAATTATTGTTGTTATTTCTATTACCTTACTTAAGCTAACCCTGATAAGATTCTGTTTTTATTGTTGTTACTTTTATGACAATAAATAAAAAATATGCATGAAAAATATAGTATTTGCTGTTGGTTGTTGATGAATGTTAAGCCTACCTTTTTCATACTGATGATGCTAGTGCATTAAATAATGCACGTAAGAAAACAGAATAACAAAGCATACATAGCAAATACCGTCCCGTAATCATTATAATTTAACTGGCTATCTAACCGTAGCACAAGAGCCTTAAAATAATTTCTTAACATCTTTGTATGAACAATGTGAAAGAAACTTTCAAAGTGAAAACGAAACAGACAATACTTCGTACTGAAAGAAAAGTCATATAATATTCTTTATTTAATAGATTGCAGAGTTGTCTTTCTATTGTTTATAAATTTATTTAGTACGAAATTTCAGAGAGAATTATTGGTAATTTGTGAAAGAGAGAGAGAAATAGGTGACTGTGGTAAGTAGGTCTGGCTTTTCAATTTATGTCAGAAAACAAAGAAGATTAAGGGCTTTACGAATTAGTGATATCTCCATTTATGTTAAACTCACTGCTTTTAGGGAGGAGTGGTAAATATAGTAGAGAAGATGTGAGATCCAAGATGTGAGATCCAAGATGTGAGATCCAGAGAAGAAATGTTACGATTTTCGTACAAGAGAAGGTTGTGGATTTTTTTAGATATTTTCTTTTAAAATTAACAAATTAAATCTTATATAATATTAAAGCTTGATTTATTAACTACCTTTTGATGCCAATTGTATTTGTATACATTGATAAAGTCGTTTAATTAAATTTTGAATGTAACGCTGTAAAAGATCGTGACACGTGCACGTTGACCTATCCATCATGAGAAGGTTAATACTTCAACGTGATTAAGTTAAAATATATTTGTAAAACTGTGTTATGATTAACATGTAAAATTATGTTCTTGTTTTTAAAACTTCGGGTGAAATCGTGTTTTAACTCTCTCACTACAAGCTAGGCCCGGCATGGCCAAACGTGTTAAGGCGTGCGACTCCTAATCTGAGGGTCGCGGGTTCGCATCCCCATCGCGCCAAACATGCTCGCCCTTTCAGCCGTGGTGGCGTTATAATGTGACGGTCAATCCCACTATTTGTTGGTAAAAGAGTAGCCCAAGAGTTGGCGGTGGGTGGTGATAACTAGCTGCCTTCCCTCTAGTCTTACACTACTAAATTAGGGACGGCTAGCACAGATAGCCCTCGAGTAGCTTTGTGCGAAATTCAAAAACAAACAAACACTACAAGCTGTGCTTCCTTGCTTTTATCACAGAAAAACTCACCATCTTCAGAATATCTTAATGTAGAAGTTTAAAGTCTTTCTACAGTAATGAAAATCATAGGTACGTCGTATTTCTCAACGATGCTTTTCGAGTTTTTAATTGCAATTAACCTTATATTCATCAGTTCTTAACGTCCAGATCAAATCCTTTGTAATCATGGTTTCTTACCAACATCTTGTCATTTTATTATTCTTTACCATTCTCTCTGTGTGAGTGCTTCAGTTATCATAGTTTGGTTGAAACATCTATTTGGAGGTCTTCATTATGTTTTCAACATTCATGAGATGCAAGAATGACGCACCTGTTTACGAACATATATTGCTATATGTCTATTTCACCACTAAGTTTCATCGAGTACTCCAGTACATTTCATATTTTTACTCCAACTAACACAGGGACTATTCAAGCAATGTTCAAGTTACACATTGAAGCTTATGCTCAGTAGAAGCAGTAACGGCAATAAGGGGTCATCAGGTTCAACTTATTTATACTTCAGTCTTTGAGTCTTCAGTCTTCCAATGATTGGTTCCACAAATTAATGATTATTGTATTTTTATGATCAGTGTAGCATATACACTGTGCTTCTAATACAATTGAATGACTCAAAAACCAATGAGTCTTAATGACTTTCGAGCTTCTATTTTACAGATGCTTAACCTTCACTGCTTTGATAATCTAGTAGTAGTCCAAAATGTAATCATACTTTAAGGTCAGAAGACAAAGGATAGTACTTTTTGAAATCATTGTCTGCACAAACAAATAGTTGTCTTGGTTTTAATGACTGTGTAGGAGTCAAGAATTGTAATACGTACAATCATTTGAATATTTACCGCTTGATGGTTCAGAATTCAGAGAATATTGCTTCTATTCTATTGTTAGTTGCACAAACTAATGATTGTTTTTAGCTTGAACGACCAATGATTATTACTACCCATACTGATCCAGACATTAATGCTGGTATTTCATTTGGTGGTTGGAGCTGATACCATTACTATTTTCAGCAGCTCTTCTTCTGGTTCTTTAAATACAGCCATATAAGTAACTGCAGCTTACTTTCCCTCGTCAAGCTAGTCGAGATGACTTTTCACTGTTTGCTTGTCACTGTGACTCATAAGTTTCTCTTTTGGCTCCTCCTAAAGTCAGTGTGCCAAAGGTTTATCTGTGATGTATAAACAGAGCTTGTTATCAATGTATTATAGATGCTTCTATACACCTGACGTCTACTGTGGCTCACACATTAAAAGTATCAGAGTATCAAGTAAAGGCCAATCCAGCCAAATCTAGTTGTTTTTTTGCATCTGGAATGTAACTCAACCACACCCAGTCGCCATATTAGAACATCTATTTTCTTCACAATTCATATCTTCTGTGCCAATGATAATTTAAACACGTATATACTTTTGGTACATAGAGAAACATCAGATCACGGTGCAGGACCACACAACACTTTCACAAGAAGTAACACTTCCCTTTCCAAGTACGAATATATTCAGTATATAACCTGTTGGTTCCTGTTCTCTTGCTCTATACTCCATCGTCGGGTATGGCAAATGAAAATTCTAGTTGATTACGTTGAGATTCGGAAACTTTCGAACACTACAAACATCCACTTGGTAATATGTATTACTCATTTTCCTATCAGATTACGAGTGGTAAGGTGACACACGAGTGTTCACCCAACCTAATAATTTACACTAACAGTGAACAGTTGACTGTCAAGTGTTATTTTCCTGGTCCATGTGGATTCCATGTTGATGAAGAGATGTACATGGTAATGACCTCTTGTTATCTCTTGGAATGGACTAACAATATTCAGGAATATCCTCGACAGAGGAGGTACAATAACTCTGTGTAGGTGTTTGCTCTGTTTTGACCTGTTTTCTTCTTAGTAACATACACTACATTATTCACAACAGTGATAAATATCTTGATTCACTTGTGGCCAGATCTACTATCGAATGTTAGCACAAGTGCAGCTTATATCTTGGTGCTCTTCAGTCTTTGTTTAGTGCAAAGTCCCGAGTAGTTATTGCCACAGACTTTAGGAACTACTAGTTGTTACGTTGTCAGAGCACCAAATCTCATGAAATGATAACAACATTTCAGCACAACTTATTGCATTTGTAACTACTTTTAAATGTACCACAGACTATGTATGTTTCTGCTATACTCATTTACTATATTAATGCTAGTAAGGTTTAACCTTGCTGTATAGCAAAAAGCATAACACAACCATGTTAGGTCAGGATCTTTCAGCTGCATTTTCTGGAGCATTAACTTGGTCATTTATTAAGCAGTTGAGTCCTCTACCTCGTGCTTTTCATTTTATGGCTTAAACATCTATCGTTTCAATTCCCACACAGTGATCAGAATGTTCCACAAACAGGCAATGTCTTACCACGTGGTGAGAAATTCCAGTAAAACTTCCATATTACAGGCCTGGATAATGAACTATTACAAAGTTATATTAGTGCAGTACCATTATTCAATATACTATCATCCCTAATAGACTTTTTAAAAAAATTACTTACCATTTCATCGAAGCATGGTCCATCCAGTTGGTGACCTTTCTACGATACAAGAAGTTGAAATAGAACTTGACAGAAGCATCCAATGAAAGAGCTCTTTATCATATCGTGTTCAGGAGGTATGAGAAACACAACTAGCACACATGTTTACACATTCTAACACAACTAGCACACATGTTTACACATTCTATTTTGTTCCACAGTTGCAAAAAAATTGTCCTAATTCTGTTGTCACTATCATCAATGTCAAGTAAAATCCATAGTCATCAAGAATAGACCAGCACTAGAGCATTCACTAAATAATTTCTTTTAGGAATTATAAGGTTCGGTTACATTCTCCACTCCATACATAATGAACTTCTACTTTCAAGGGTGGTGATAATTGTACTGCTACCTTTGAGAACATAACTACAATAACACGGCAACTGTAAAGTTTATTTCTTTGTCACAGGTTGAAACCAATTCTTCGCCACAGCAACTTAGCCAAGTCCATCAAAAGACCCTATCTCCTCATAGTGTGATCGAGAAACTCTACAATCATTCACATTGAGTTTCGATCCTGCTTTTTATATGCACTGAAATATTATCATTATATTGTACGGGTCTGCGTCGTTGTTTTGAAATTTGTACACATTCCACAGTAATTTTGTACACTGAATGATATCATTTTTTCCATTATGTACAGATTTTACACAAGACGTCACATGCACTTTTATATAAGTAAATTATTTTCACTGAAATCGGGTCACATTTTGTCATGTTTAAAATGTTGGCAACCACTAGCTATAGATTTCTTTAGACCAATCGCGACATAATCCTAATCGATCGTTTAGAGCCCAGACAAAACACACAACTAGTGTATAAACGGTTAATGTTAATTTTGAATAGTATTTGTTTGCCTTTTTTTTTCCCCTTCCAATGTTACTTATTCGTCGCTGTGGTAACCAGAAGTTGTGTAAATGACTGAAACATATCTGTTAGATTTGTGGTAAATTTGATCTAAGTGACAGTTTGTCTTCCCGATTTGTAACAAATCCTTACGTGACAGAGAAAAAATGAATATTATTTTCAAAATATGCGTAGCTGGATTATGGAAAATCCGTTGTTAAGACCAAAACAACTTTTATGGAGTTTTAATTCACAGGCTTGTGATATTAAACACACAATATTTTTCTGTAAGTTTTCGTTATTAATATTGACTTTCAAAATTCATGTGCTACACCAATGAAGGTATTCTGACACGTTCAGAAAGTCACCTGTTTGTGGTAAAGGAAATGCGTCGACTTCAGTCACTACATAGAACCTTGGCATACCGTCCATTTTTCTAACTATAACTACTAGTGATACCTTAACACTTTCCAAAGCCTTTATCACACCATCCTGTATTTTCTGATGTATATTAGTGCTCGTGACTTCTCCTGTGCACTAAGGTTTGGTTTATTTTGAATTTCGCGCAAAGCTACACGAGGGCTATCTGAGCTAGTCGTCCCTAATTTAGCAATGTCAGACTAGAGGAAAGGTAGCTAGTCATCACCACCCACCCCCTGCTCTTGAGCTACTCTTTTACCAGCGAACAGTGAGATTGACCGTAACTTTATAACACCCCTACGGCTACGGAAGCCAGTGAAATGGCTGCTTTATCAGACACCATTGTTCAACCCATATAACGATCTGGTTCCACAATATACCTAAATATTAAACTAAATTGTCGGAGTTATTTTGTCCCCTGCTGGAACATCGGTAAGTCTTCGGAGTTACAACGCTAAAATAAGGTGTTTGATAAGAAAACACACACACACAGAGTTGTTTTTACTGTATTTTGTTCATACTATCAGTGAAATCATCAATCAAATGTCTCGGGTATGTTGGTAGTACCATATTTGCTTTCAGACAGAGAAATGGATGCAACTATAGTATTATCACTAGTATCATTTACTTCACTTCACTCACCCAACAATGTACAGAGTTTCTTTTGCTGTATTTAGTTTATACTCTCAGTGCATTCGTAAGTCAAGTCTCTTGTACGTGTTGGTAGAACCATATTTGATTTCACATGAAAAGTAATGGTTGCAACCCGAGTATTACCACTACTATCACTTACCTTAACTTCACACGCTGTGCCTGTGACCATTTCAGTATTTGGCTGAGTAGGTAATAATCGGCAATTTCAAAGCATTACTGAGATTTCATTCCTTGATGGACAAAATACTGCCCATACCAATGTCAACTGCCTGTTTGTATAGGATACAATTTATTTCATGTGTGGCTTCTATGACAATTTTACATGGTATTGATAAGTTAGACTTTGTTTGGATAAAATCACAGAACACCACTTATGCATATGGAGGTACTATAATTCTATTTGGTATATACACTTTTGCAATCCACTGTACCTGGGCTCTGTCCATGTGGCTTCAGATGTATTTCTTACAAAATATCAGCTCATCCATTGCACACTTAAAACTGGTGGACAAACTCCAAAGTATGTCTGTTTCCAAGATGCCGATTTCAGATATGAGACAAGAAGTGACTAATAACATTTTGTGGGCAACAATTTCTAGACGAAGCCAAACGGAAGATTCCATCAATTCATTTTGTGTGGAGGCCATTCACAAGGATCCCGACACCTCAATGGTTAAATGGTCCCTGGTCTAGGGTTAACAGGGCTATGAACTACTTCAAGTGTCTCATTTCACAACCTTGCATGACTCAAGTATTGCAAGCTGCCATTAGTGTCATGGGGAAATTTTCTATCATCAAAGAACCTTTCACCCTTATGGTTATGGTCTTTACCCATGGGCGGCTGTTTAATCATCTTCTGGAGAGAGATCTCTGACTAGCTAAAATTATATCATGGACTTTCACAGCACTGATTAAAGTCCTATGTCTAGGGGATATCTTCTGGACTCAACATCTTTCTTGTATAACTTTCTCACTCTCTTAGTAAACTATTTTCTCAGATATGAGTACTTCTACATCTAGAGAATACCATTCTTTTTGGAAAAAGTATTCCTTTAAACTCGATAGATCAAGTATAAGCTAATAATACATCTCATATTTTCAGAAACTCCACAATAAATCCTGATTATATGGTGCCAAAATTTCTTTTCCCTACCTACTTGAGGTGTTTTCAGATAAATACAAATTTTGACAAACAGATGGGGAATACTTCTCTATTTAATAATGTAACTGTGTATTTTAAATATGTAAAAAAATAATGGCAACGGTTAAAGCTGGCAAAATGAAACTTATTATTTGACAAATGAAAAATAAAATTGATTGTTCGCACTTGGTCACGTAAAAACACAATTGCTTCGACTAGGCTGTATTCAGTCACACAGCATTAACTCTCCTGATACCGAGTTTTGTAAAACTAAAATACAACGATTTTCAAGTAAGACCTTTACTTAATGATCTATGTAAAACTGGTTAAAGAAATATTTCTGAATTCAACAGGTAAATAAATTTCTTTGTTCAATCAACGGCATCATCTCGTGACCTTTGTTCTCTCACAGCAATGAACAGCTGTTCCATTTAGACAACATTAGCTCGGGCTGTAAAGAATATTATAGCAATAATGTTTCCAACCCAAATATTACGTGTTACTTTAATATCCTTTAGGACAAAATAAAGATTGCTTACTATAGAGAAAGATTAACAAAACAAATAGAGCAAGGTAATCTCATTGACTTTCTAGAGCATGTGTTGCTTCTATTACGTTATAGACATTAAATAACCCAATTTTTCTATAGAAATTATGTAACACAGAAGTAAGTAGTCAGTCATTTGCTGAAGTATTCACTTGCATAGTGAATGAGAATTAAAAAATATTAGTACTATGTTACCATTTCTCAATGTAACTGTAATGAAGAATCAGTCTTCTTAGGAATTCAGTGTTCCCGTCGATACCCCTTCCAGAATCTTCAACAAGGATAGAGACACCAATGGATTCACTTCAGAACTTTACAAATGACAGGACAGCAAGTGATAACAAGGGACAAGAAACCAATAAATCTGTATTCAGGACAGCAAGTGATGACAAGGGACAAGAAACCAACCAACCTGTATTCAGGACAGCAAGTGATAACAAGGGACAAGAAACCAATCAATCTGTATTCAGGACAGCAAGTGATGACAAGGGACAAGAAACCAACCAATCTGTATTCAGGACAGCAAGTGATGACAAGGGACAAGAAACCAACCAATCTGTATTCAGGACAGCAAGTGATAACAAGGGACAAGAAACCAACCAATCTGTATTCAGGACAGCAAGTGATAACAAGGGACAAGAAATCATCCTATCTGTATTCAGGACAACAAGTGGTAACAAAGGACAAGAAATCATCCAATCTGTATTCGATGAAACATAGAAAAAAAAAAAATAAAAAAAATCACTTGATGAATGAACAGGATAGTTTAACATTATACTTTTGCATTAGGATTGTTTCAAAGCACTTTACATTTCTAACTATAAATAGTGTTTTAATTTATCTTTTTATAATTCTAAATTAGATACACGCCAGATACCACATGTAATTAAGATAGAGTAAGTTCGTAAAAGTAATCCTATATTACTTAGAAATTCCAAAATGGTGTTACATTTAACATTTTAAATAAATACCTAATCATAGGTACGTTACCTATAAGTATGAGTAAGTATTTAGTTAATTAATTAAGTGCTCATTTGAGTGCTGAAGAATTTAGAAACGTTAGCAGTGATTTGTATAAATGTTAATTAATGGGTATATTGTGTATATTTAGTTCATTAAGTTAATTGATCTGTTAGGAAGGATGTTATGCTATTCATTACTCGATTATATACACGTTCATTCATCTATCAAAGCTAATTAAGTTAAATCTATGACTTGCAGTTTATTGTTTGTTTGTTTTTGAATTTCGCGCAAAGCTACTCGAGGGTTATCTGCGCTAGCCGTCCCTAATTTAGCAGTATAAGACTAGAGGAAAGCAGCTAGTCATCACCACCCACCGCCAACTCTTGGGCTACTATTTTACCAACGAATAGTGGGATTGACCGTCACATTATAACGCCCCACGACTGAAAGGGCGAGCATGTTTGCTTGCAATTTATATTGAAAATTTGTACTTGAAGTTAGGTTTACATTTAGTTGTGATCTGTGCTGAAAATTTTATTTGCAAAAGTAAACCTACAATTTGTGTCAACTTGAATGAAGACTGTGGTAAATGTTAAATAAAACAAAAAAAAAACTGGTTTGTTATCGATTGTCACCTGATATGTGTTTTACATTACTTTCACCAAATGATTTAAGCGAACCGTCTAACAATAGAACATCTTACACGAGTATTTCAAACTTCTTGGTTATCATAAGTAAAATATTACAACGAATGCTATTCTCACCGTGATGAAGAAGAGTACAATTATGTTATTAGTAAATTGTATATACACAAAAGCACTTGTGTAAAAATATATTTAATTCCAAAAGGGAAGTTGACAAACACTTAGCTAACATGAACCTACTTCACAATCACTTTATCTACTCAATAGTAAAGGTTTTAAATTTGATATTTAAACAGCAAAATTCCTAAACGTTACCCATAAAATAGCAAATGTACAAAATTAAAAACAACTCTTTGCTAAAAACATTCATTACACCGCTCTTAACTATTTATTGGGTGTAATGTTTGCACTTGTGACACATATGCGTCATTTCTTTATGATTTTGTTAAAGTTATGCAGCGAGAGGGTGGTTTTGTTTTTTACAATTAACTACGATAACTCGGGACTGTTCTTGGATAATCATCTCCCCTGAAAATGAATGTCAATGAAAGCCTTATACTGACAAAGAATAAACTGTTTAGTCGATGTTGTTTGGCACTATGTATCTAGGTATAAGATACCTTTGAGACAGGTTTAGTGAGTTTTTTAACTCTTTTTTTAAAGAGTGAAAGGAATAGCTTATTGAGATTTAACCAAATTTTGTCAGTTGTGTTATAAGTAATTTACTTTAATATTAACTAGTTAACAATGATTAATTATTCATGTTCGTAATTTAAAAACAGAAAAAGTAAGATGAACTAAAATTGCATTTACTTGACGTCATCAGTGATGTCATATAAATTGTATTTTATTTTATATACACGAGTCGAAAAGCTTTACTTCTTCAGATGATCAATGTCTGTGTACATCGTATTCATAATACTCTGCCATTTCAGGTTGGTGATAATGATTAATTATTTGGCATTGAAAATACTCTAAGATATATCACTGCTTTAACTTATCTGTCTTGTTTGCTAACTGCATCAAAGGGCAAACGTATTATTACCCTGACCACTGTATCTTTTCAGGCTTTATGCTAATATTATAAAGTTGAGAACTTGGCTGATGTATTTCACAAGAAACTGAAAGTTTGTTTACTTATTACACGTTTTAATACAAAGGTATTACCAAAATTCTTAATATAATTACAGAATATTTGTATAAACTTTTGTAACTTACTAAAATCAAACTGAATTGTATTATTAATTATAGTATCCTTACGCCTAATTAATGATATCATAATTTAGTATACGTATATCTAATTACGAATTTCTAAGGAAAGATTCATTAATTAATAGTGATGGAGTTGTTTGTTCTTAAAATTTTAAATTATTCAAGATACTCAGATATCAGATTCTAATTGTGAAATTATATGGGTGGAAATGAACAAACAGTTTTAAATACCGTAACTGGAGTTAACTGTTGTCACTTATTATATAGAACGATTTCAACAAAGTATATTTGTAAAAATTATTTAAAAAAATGTTAACTACTATACTTGTGATGGCATAGCTATTAACCATTTGCTGTATTATACCAATAATCACGCCCCCCTCAGTATTACAGCGATATGTATGCGGTCTTAGTACGCTAGAATCCGGATTTCGATACCCGTGGTGGGCAGAGTACAGAGAGCCAATTGTGTAGCTTTGTGCTTAGTTACGAACAAACTAATGATCAAACACTTGTTACAGTAAACATGTTATTTCTGAAAGACATATACATTAATTAGTGGACCAATAGAATTACTTTAATACATGGTACTTTTACTTTTCATATGTATACGCACAATTATTTTAATCTGACTATAGCTGATCTAATAAATAACTCATGACGTACCTGGTCAGCTACCACTACTTGCTCAAGGTAAATCTGTCAGGTTGTCTAGTTGTTCAAGTAAATCAACAATAAAGCATTTGTTTGTTTTGTAGCACAAAGCTACACGACGCGTTATTTGTCCTCTGCCAACCACGTGTATCAAACTCCGATTTCTAGCATTTAATTCCATAGACATACCACTGTACCACTGCGAGCTAATAATAAAGGGTATGAAAAATTTTATGGAAGCTGCATATAAATGAAGATTTATGCTCATCAGGTGGCATAATAAGGCCTTCAAAATTTTTTTTTCTAAATGTCTTAATGGATGAGCAGCATGCACCTCTAACAACATTGACAGAAAAATAACTGTTTGGTTTGAATTTCGTGCAAAGCTACACGAGAGCTACATGCGCTTGCCATCCCTAATTTAGCAGTGTAAGACTAGATGGAAGGCAGCTAGTCATCACCACCCACCGCCAACTCTTGGGCTGCTCTTTACTAACGAATAGTAGGATTGACCGTCACGTTATGACACTTCCACGGCTGAAAGGATGAGCATGTTTGGTGCGACCGGGATTCGAGCCCGCAACCCACAAATTACGAGTCGAGTGCCTTAACCACCTGGCCATGCTAGGCCGCCAGGAAGGAAGTTGACTTGAAATAAAACCATGTATAATTCGAGCTATACTAAAACCAGACGTAGAATATGTCAACAATTCTACTTATACAGAAATGGCATAACAAAAAATTACAATAATTAATAAAGACATCAAGTTAAAGTTATATGAATGGTTACTTTTGAGCAGAGCCACACTGGGTTATGTACTATGTTCACCTCAGGAATCGAACCCTGGATTTATAATGTAAATCCTTAGACTTACCACAGTTTCACCCTGGGACAATTCTGTGATTAAAAGTAATTTTGAATGATACAACTATGTTTTATAAAAAATCACATTTTTTAAATCAAAGTTTATGAATAATTCTTTACGGGATTACTATACTAGCATAATTATCATAAATTCAAGATTGAACAAAACAAAACCCTGAAAATATTTAATTCGGAATAAAAGCATTTAGGAATTCAATTTTACACACAAACAAACGCAAATGAACGCGTTTTCGTTGTAAAAAAATTCAGTGTTCTGAACGTGAACCACGATTTTACAAGGTTCACTTGGCTGAATCTCACTGAGCATTTAGAAATTAATAGTAACTTATTCACACAAAATAAAATGACAATGCAACTGTAATCTGTAAATGTAATTTCATCAAAACTAGCCTTTCACGACCTCTGTACATTTGGCCAGAATTTTATTTTGGTATATAAGCACTAATATCTCACATATGTCAAAATCTATAATAGAAATTTCAGAATGTAATATATTATATTTATTTCACCTTTTAAAAATACATATTAGTTTTATTTGGTGAACTTTTCATTTACAAGAAGAACGGTAGAACCTATAGTGGGAATGAACCAGATGTTTAACATGTGCAATACAAATTAAAATCTCCAACACACTGCAAACAACATGTAAACAAAACTTTATAAGCGTTTCATATATATATTGTTGAGTAGTAAACAAACCAATTGCAGAGTATCAAGCCAAAAGCATTTTAGAAGGTTGATAGAGTAGAAATAAGCATTTCACAAATATGTCAACCTGACTGACAAGCTAACGTTCGTTATGTTGACAACCGTGAATTGTTTTCTTCTTATTTCGGGAAAAGAACGTTACTGCAAGAACACGGATGAGGCTAGATATAGTGATACTGAATATTCAAAACAAATCTTAGCTCTTAATTTACCCAAAGAAAATGCTGCCACCTTGCTAGCTGGAAGAAACTTCATGGCAAATATATCAACAAAAGTCAGAAAATGTTGAGAGATAGGCCTAGAGCCCAGTCACCTGGAGACTTAAGATAAACAAAAAAGAAACTATGAAATAACTGTAAAAAAATTAAATGAAAATTAGGAAGGAATGGGTGCACTAAAATGGAAGGAAATTAGGTAGGGATAGACGGGATAACATTACAACATTTAGTTGTTTTGACATATTGCAACCTCATAATATGTGTAGTCATTATTTTATACTTCGTGTTTTAATTTGAATTTTGATACAAATATAGAGTTCAATTACGTTTTTCAGTAATTCTTTATAAATACCCCAAAACTTTAACTTTTTCAAAAGTTCGCTATTTTGATATTATTTTTTGGCCCTCTACTTATAAGTCAGATAGCTATAATATCTCGCATAAGCAAAATTATTAATATTGGAGCTTTGTGTTTGATCTCCGAGATCAAACACCCTCTTATAATGTTTTGCATTTCGTTAGGGTCATATAATGTGATTACATTCATGTACATGTACTTAGTTGCTGAAACAAAGTTTGCAACAGAGACGTTTATCTGCACGCACCTTTCATTTAGTTTGATTGTTTGTTTTTGAATTTCGCGCAAAGCTACTCGAGGGCTATCTGTGCTAGCCGTCCCTAATTTAGTAGTGTAAGACTAGAGGGAAGGCAGCTAGTCATCACCACCCACCGCTACTCTTTTACCAACGAATAGTGGGATTGACCGTCACTTTATAACGCCCCCACGGCTGAAAGGACGAGCATGTTTGGCGCGACCGGGATGCGAACCCGTGACCCTCAGATTATGAGTCGCACGCCTTAACACGCTTTACATGCTGGGCCCATTTAGTTTGAACAACTACCGACTTACAAAAAAAAAAAATACGAATTATGAGTGGGCGGAACAATGTCACACCCACTTTAATGTAGTGTTGTAATGTTATCTGGCCCATTCTTACTTTCAGGAACCCCTATTCCTACATACTAATATTTCTATTTGATGTTTTTTTTTACATTTGTAATAAAATAGAAAGTGCTATATATCGTTGCAAAGCACTATTATTTTGTGTAAGAACCGCGAAACAGGTACCCGACAGTCACGATTTCGCGCACGTTAGTTGTCTAATTACGGTAACTTAGGCCACTTTGTTAATAGAAAGAGCACAGTAAAATTGTCTAAAGTATTTAAACCAATGTAAAAAAATAGTATTTGTTTCATTATATTACATATTTAACTTCTATTCGTAGCCTACTTATAAAACTCAATCTGTCTTTTACTGAAAACCATGTAAGTTAGGTATTTACATTGTGTTTATTGTTACTTGTCGCGAGTACAAACTACGACACTTATCATTCATTGTTGTTTGGCCTGAGGAAGTAATTACAAAACTAAAATAGAGAATAATAATTTCAGTGAGCATTTAAAAAAGAATGAAAGAAGAACATAGAATGAAAAACATTAAGATAATTTATTAACTTTCCGTACCTTATGGAAAGCAAAATACGAATATGCAATTAGAAACCATACTTTACTCGTTTCGTTGACTGTTATACTGGGAATATTTTAATTTTAAGAATCGGATAAAAGTCTACGATTAGGGTTAAATTCCCATACATGTACTATCTATTTCACCTTAAATAAAGATTGATAAAACTAACGCAGACATAAAATTTGAAATATCAGAACCTCCACTGTAATTTCATTTTTTGAAGAAAAATTATTGAAGAAAAACACAAATAAATTTTCAAAAATTAATGTATATATTTTACCTGAGTTATACAGTCCAGATGGGAGGTTGGGAAAGAGTTAGCCGGTTGAGGCCAATTTAATGAGAATGTAAGTAGATGAATAAACTTTAAATCAAGGAAGAACATTATAACACTAAAGTATTTTGCTTCAAATATTATAAAAATTGGTGTTGTTTATATATTAGGGTTGGCAACTGTGTGTGTGTGTAAGTTTAGCATTAGAATGTTACTAAGTAATTTCTAAAGTTATTTTATCAAAATAAGTGATGTTCGTAATCATGTAACCAGGCAACCTGCTTCCAGTGATTAATCTGTCTAGGTACCGCATTGCCCGGCATGGCTAAGTGTGTTAAGGCGTACGACTCGTAATCTGAGAGTCGCGGGTTCGCATCCCTGTCGCGCCAAACATGCTCGCTCTTTCAACCGTGGGGGCGTTATAATGTGACAGCCAATCCCACTATTCGTTGGTAAAAGAGTAGCCCAAGAGTTGGCGGTGGTGGTGATGACTAGATGCCTCTAGTCTTACACCGCTAAATTAGGGACGCATAGCACAGATAGCCCTCGAGTATGGTGCGAACTTCTAAAACAAACAAAACATGTATTTATTAATTAAAGATTTATATTTGATGTATATGTAACGTTCAAATTATAATTATAATCGCAACGGTTATTAACTGCACTACCACTGTTTTTTTGTTGGCTCGGCATGACAAGGTAGTTAAGACTTTCAAGTCGTTATCTGAGGGTCGCGGGTTCGAATCCCCGTCGCACCAAACGTGTTCACTCCTTCAACCGTGGGAGCGTTATAATATTACAGTCAATCCCACTATTCGTTGGTAAAATAGTAGCACAAGATTTGGCAGTGGGTGGTGATAACTAGCTGCCTTTTCTCTAGTCTTACACTGCTAAATTAGGGACGGCTAGCTACAGATAGCCTCTCGTGTAGCTTTGGGAGAAATTTAAAACAAACAAACAATGTTTTGTGTTGTTGTTAAGACAGTCAATAATAATAACAAATTCATTTTGTTACTTCTTTATAAATGCAACTAAAAATGTTATTGCTGTTGAATATGTTAAATGTAGAAGAGTACCCGACAAGTTATAATAATATATCAATTAGTCTGCACACAGTTTATACGCATTTATTTGGATTAAATTATACATACGGACTAACAGACGGCAGCGTAGTTAGCAGTTAGCAAGTTTAATCAACCCAAAGTATTACTTATAATAAAGTTACAATTTATCCATTATAAGGATACCTAGAACTCAGTATCCTAAATAATAAACTCAATATACAGTTTAAATAAATAATAAGTTAAAATATTTTGATATAATGACACACCTAGTGGGACGTTATATATATGTTGAAAACTTTTCTTTCTTTTGGTTTTGTTCAAATGGATTGATCTTTATCTAAGGTCATTTGAACTAAAACACGTTTTAAGTAACAGAAATAAAATAAAAGCTTGAAACTTAGTAGGAACGATCATGATTCACAGATTTACATAAATAAGTGGTTATAGGTTTAGATCAAACTAACAAAGACAACATGGACGACACGTGAAAACTCTTGAGAAAACATCTAGGGACAGGTAGAATTTCAACTTAGGACAGTGAATGTATAGTTTTCTTCCTCCAAAGACAAATATTTTCATGTTTCGACTAAACTTTTCGTTTGGAATAATTTTCTCACTTTATAAAGCCAGTGGAAAGCTAGATTATGGTTCAGGGTATTTTACTTGTTTGTTTTAAAATAAAAACTATATTTCACTTCGAGGATAAATTAACATAAATTGATGGGAAAAACTCAGTTATCAGCACATGCTTCGTCATATATATTACTATATCTAAGGTGAGGGTTCCTGTATCACATTTTGTATTAGAAAAGGAGAAGTTTTGAAAGAAAGAAATATTTTCACCATTGCGAGCAAAAGCAACAGAAAAACTAAACAGCAATAGTTCTGTAAAATTGTGTTACATTGTGATAACACATAATGTAAAAAAAATCCTGATTTATCTGATTAGCCATAAAGTCGGAACTGTGTTTTAAATGATTTTGTTATGTTCTAATTATGTACATTTAAATTTCCTTTCTATTGATTTTAAGATATTTTTTATTTATTTTTAGGGCTGTAACATCGTATTAGCTACTATGTTAAGCAGAAATATGCATTCGTCTCTAAGTTCGTGTTTACTCTGTACCATAATCTTGATTGTCGTTATTAAACAGCATTAGTCCTTGTGTCGAATACCGCTCTATATAATGTTCACAAAGTAATCCTCCGCGCGGAATAACGTGCTGTTTATACAAGTAATATTTGTCCCAGAGTACAATAAGAACAGCATTTAAGCACTAAAACAATGTGTTGTCACATACACAACAATAATAATAGTTCAGATGGACAGACAAAAATGGTTCAGATAAACAAACAACAATAGATGTTTAGGTAAATAACATGGAAAGTAGTTCAGGTGGGAACATAATGATAGTTGTGGTGAGCATATAACAATAGTTGTTAATGTGGGAAAACAATAGTAATAGTTCAGGTGTGGAAATTCCCTGTCATATTTAGCAACGTTTGTTTGTTTGGAATTAAGCACAAAGCTACATAATGGGTTATCTGTTTCTGCCCACCACGGGTATCGAAACCAGGTTTTTAGCGGCGTGAGTACAGAGACATGCCGCTGTGCCCACTAGAGGACCTTAACAAAGTGATATCAAATATCTTCTGAGTTCTGAAGAAACCGTATTCTGGAACAAACAATGGAAATGAATTATTGTTGAAAGTAACAAAATGACGTTTGTTCTTGTTTTTTTTCTTGGCACAGAGAAAGTTAAAATCGTAATGAGAAACACCAGCTGACTAGTTCTATAACATGATGGGAACTGTGTTACTGAAACTAGTGGGCCGAAATTTCTTATAAATTATTTTATCTTTCACTGCCCCCCTAAAAAAAAACAACAACAACAAAAAAAAAAAAACGTCATTTTGTGTCTTTATTCTTAACACCGTTGCACAGAGTGTCTGGTAAGAAATTATGAGAAATAAATCAAACAAAAACCAATAGTCAAGTATTTTGTGAACAACCGTTTGGTTGGAAGAATATTTTAATTACGTTATTATTTTGTCGAAGTTCTTCAATTTACAAACATTTTCGAATGATCATGTTAGTAACAACATCATTTTGATTTCCTAAGTAAGCAAGAAGGGACAAAAAAGGAGAGGAGAGTTTGTTTGTTTGTTTTGAATTTGCACAAAGCTACTCGAGGGTTATCTGCGCTAGCCGTCCCTAATTTAGCAGTGTAAGACTAGAGGGAAGACAGCTAGTCATCACCACCCACCGCCATCTCTTGGGATACTGTTTTACCAACGAAAGTGGGATAGATCGTCACATAATAACGCCCCCACGGCTGAAAAGCGAGCATGTTTGGTGTGAGCCGGAGCGGTTCAAAACAAACCAAATCAAACCAACATTTAACTCAACATTCTTTCATAAAAATACTATTGTAACGTTACATAACTTAGACCCTATGACAAAAGGTTGAAGAAAACACACAACATATCAGTGATTATCTCTTTAGTTTCTAAACTATCTTTTTGATAGTTTTACTTTTTTCCACACACACACACACACAAATATCAGATAAATATGTCCGTTTCTATTGGGTGCAACCGGTAAGAACCGTTAAGTACACCAAGAATATATACGTCACTTAAAGACTGGCCAGGTGGGTTATAGCGTGCGACTCGTATTCCTAGGGTCGCGGATCTGAATCCCGGTCGCATCAAACATGCCCCCTTTCAGCCGTGGGAGCGTTATAATGTGACGGTCAATCCCATTATTCGTTGGTAAAAGAGTAGCCCAAGAGTTATGGTGGGTGCGGTGATGACTACTGCCTTCCTTCTAGTCTTACACTGCTAAATTAGGGACGGCTAGCGCAGATAGCCCGGAATAGCTTTTGCGAAATTCAAAACAAACAAACAAAGTCGCTTAAGACCTCTATAGGTAAAACAGGAAAATAAATTATTTAAATCGTATTATAACTATATTCTCACGGAAGTAAAGTAAGATTTGTATATATATATAATAAATATAACTGTATACAGCATTTAAATCAATGTTAACTGTATAGTAAATAATAGGCGTGCACCAATGCATTTATAGCGGTAGGTACTTCACTAATCGCCATCCTTCTTGGTCAGCAGGTCAAAATTAGGGTCACACAATTCTCCTGGAATCTCTGATGGGATACCTTGATTCGGCCGTTTAGCTTTCACACGTAAATATATGAGATGCCGAAATCTCCCCAACTCGACTATCACACTAAAATGATAATTTATAAAATATAATACTCCACTCATCGTTACACTAAAATGATAATTTATAAAATATGTCACACCTAATATATCACACTAAAAAACGATAATTTATAAAAAATATATTACTCCACTATTACACTAAAATGATAATTTATAAAATATATCTTCCACTATTACACTAAAATGATAATTTATAAAATATATCTCTCCACTATTACACTAAAATATAATTTATAAA
>NC_134832.1:138253983-138318113 GCF_004210375.1 Tachypleus tridentatus | reverse complement strand
TTGTTCTAAAACTGACCTCTAACAAGCCATCTAACAGTATTCTTAGGTCTCCTTGTTCTAAAACTGACCTCTAACAAGCCATCTGACAGTATATTTGGCTCTCCTTGTGAAACAGGACTTTAACAAACCATCTGACAGTATTCATGGCTTTCCTTGTAAAACAGGACTTTAACAAACCATCTGACAGTATTCTTAGCTCTTTTTCTTCTAAAACAGACCTCTAACAAACCATCTGACAGTATTCTTGGCTCTCCTTGTAAAACAGGACTTTAACAAACCATCTGACAGTATTCTTAGCTCTCCTTGTTCTAAAACAAACCTCTAACAAACAATCTGACAATATTTTTGGCTCTCTTTCTAAAACAGGACTTTAACAAACCACTTTCCAGTATCTTATTGTTGTAAAACAGGACTTTAATAAATCATCTGACAGTATTCTTGGCTTTCTTTATAAAACAGGGCTTTAACAAACCATCTGACAGTATTCATGGCTCTCCTTGTAAAACAGGACTTTAACAAACCATCTGACAGTATTCATGGCTTTCCTTGTAAAACATGACTTTAACAAACCATCTGACAGTATTCTTGACTTTCCTTGTAAAACAGGAATTTAACAAACCACCTTACAGTATTCTTAGCTCTTTTGTTCTAAAACAGATCTCTAACAAACCATCTGATAGTATTCTTGGCTCTCCTTGTTCTAAAACAGATCTCTAACAAACCATATAATTGTAATCTTAGCTCTTCTTGTAAAATAGGACTTCAACAAACCCTCTGACAGTATTCTTAGCTCTCCTTGTCCTAAAACAATCTGACAGCATTCTTAGCTTTCCTTCTAAAACAGGATTTTAACAAACCATCTGACAGTATTCTTAGCTCTCCTTGTTCTAAAACAGACTTCTAACAAACCATCTAGCAGTATTCTTGGGTCTCCTTGTAAAGCAGGACTTTAACAAACCATCTGACAGTATTCTTAGCTCTCCTTGTTCTAAAACAGGCCTCTAACAAACCATCTAACAGTATTCTTGGTCTCTCCTTGTTCTAAAACTGACCTCTGACAAGCCATCTAACAGTATTCTTAGGTCTCCTTGTTCTAAAACTGACCTCTAACAAACCATCTGACAGTATTTTTGGCTCTCATTGTAAAACAGGACTTTAACAAACCATCTGACAGTATTCTTAGCTCTTCTTGTTCTAAAACAGATCTCTAACAAACCGTCTGACAGTATTCTTGGCTCTCCTTGTGAAACAGGTCTTTAACAAACCATCTGACAGTATTCATGGCTTTCCTTGTAAAACAGGACTTTAACAAACCATCTGACAGTATTCTTAGCTCTTTTTCTTCTAAAACAGACCTCTAACAAACCATCTGACAGTATTCTTGGCTCTCCTTGTAAAACAGGACTTTAGCAAACCATCTGACAGTATTCATGGCTTTCCTTGTAAAACATGACTTTAACAAACCATCTGACAGTATTCTTAGCTCTTCTTCTTCTAAAACTAACCTCTAACAAACCATCTGACAGTATTCTTAGCTCTTCTTCTTCTAAAACTAACCTCTAACAAACCATCTGACAGTATATTTGGCTCTCATTGTAAAACAGGACTTTAACAAACAATCTGACAGTATTCTTAGCTCTCCTTGTTCTAAAACAGATCTCTAACAAACCATATCATTGTATTCTTAGCTCTTCTTGTGAAATAGGACTTTAACAAACCATCTGACAGTATTTTTGGCTCTCCTTGTAAAACAGGAATTTAACAAACCACCTTACAGTATTCTTAGCTCTTTTTGTTCTAAAACAGACCTCTAAGAAACAATCTAATAGTATTCTTGGTTCTCCTTCTAAAACAGGATTTTAACAAACAATCTGGCAGTATTCTAAGCTTTCCTTGTTCTAAAACTGACCTCTAACAAGCCATCTAACAGTATTCTTAGGTCTCCTTGTTCTAAAACTGACCTCTAACAAGCCATCTGACAGTATATTTGGCTCTCCTTGTGAAACAGGACTTTAACAAACCATCTGACAGTATTCATGGCTTTCCTTGTAAAACAGGACTTTAACAAACCATCTGACAGTATTCTTAGCTCTTTTCTTCTAAAACAGACCTCTAACAAACCATCTGACAGTATTCTTGGCTCTCCTTGTAAAACAGGACTTTAACAAACCATCTGACAGTATTCTTAGCTCTCCTTGTTCTAAAACAAACCTCTAACAAACAATCTGACAATATTTTTGGCTCTCTTTCTAAAACAGGACTTTAACAAACCACTTTCCAGTATCTTATTGTTGTAAAATAGGACTTTAATAAATCATCTGACAGTATTCTTGGCTTTCTTTATAAAACAGGGCTTTAACAAACCATCTGACAGTATTCATGGCTCTTCTTGTAAAACAGGACTTTAACAAACCATCTGACCGTATTCATGGCTTTCCTTGTAAAACATGACTTTAACAAACCATCTGACAGTATTCTTGACTTTCCTTGTAAAACAGGAATTTAACAAACCACCTTACAGTATTCTTAGCTCTTTTGTTCTAAAACAGATCTCTAACAAACCATCTGATAGTATTCTTGGCTCTCCTTGTTCTAAAACAGATCTCTAACAAACCATATAATTGTAATCTTAGCTCTTCTTGTAAAATAGGACTTCAACAAACCCTCTGACAGTATTCTTAGCTCTCCTTGTCCTAAAACAATCTGACAGCATTCTTAGCTTTCCTTCTAAAACAGGATTTTAACAAACCATCTGACAGTATTCTTAGCTCTCCTTGTTCTAAAACAGACTTCTAACAAGCCATCTAGCAGTATTCTTAGGTCTCCTTGTAAAGCAGGACTTTAACAAACCATCTGACAGTATTCTTAGCTCTCCTTGTTCTAAAACAAGCCTCTAACAAGCCATCTAACAGTATTCTTAGGTCTCCTTGTTCTAAAACTGACCTCTAACAAGCCATCTAACAGTATTCTTAGGTCTCCTTGTTCTAAAACTGACCTCTAACAAACCATCTGACAGTATTTTTGGCTCTCATTGTAAAACAGGACTTTAACAAATCATCTGACAGTATTCTTAGCTCTTCTTGTTCTAAAACAGATCTCTAACAAACCGTCTGACAGTATTCTTGGCTCTCCTTGTGAAACAGGTCTTTAACAAACCATCTGACAGTATTCATGGCTTTCCTTGTAAAACAGGACTTTAACAAACCATCTGACAGTATTCTTAGCTCTTTTTCTTCTAAAACAGACCTCTAACAAACCATCTGACAGTATTCTTGGCTCTCCTTGTAAAACAGGACTTTAGCAAACCATCTGACAGTATTCATGGCTTTCCTTGTAAAACATGACTTTAACAAACCATCTGACAGTATTCTTAGCTCTTCTTCTTCTAAAACTAACCTCTAACAAACCATCTGACAGTATTCTTAGCTCTTCTTCTTCTAAAACTAACCTCTAACAAACCATCTGACAGTATATTTGGCTCTCATTGTAAAACAGGACTTTAACAAACAATCTTACAATATTCTTAGCTCTTCTTGTGAAATAGGACTTTAACAAACCATCTGACAGTATTTTTGGCTCTCCTTGTAAAACAGGAATTTAACAAACCACCTTACAGTATTCTTAGCTCTTTTTGTTCTAAAACAGACCTCTAAGAAACAATCTAATAGTATTCTTGGTTCTCCTTCTAAAACAGGATTTTAACAAACAATCTGGCAGTATTCTAAGCTTTCCTTGTTCTAAAACTGACCTCTAACAAGCCATCTAACAGTATTCTTAGGTCTCCTTGTTCTAAAACTGACCTCTAACAAGCCATCTGACAGTATATTTGGCTCTCCTTGTGAAACAGGACTTTAACAAACCATCTGACAGTATTCATGGCTTTCCTTGTAAAACAGGACTTTAACAAACCATCTGACAGTATTCTTAGCTCTTTTTCTTCTAAAACAGACCTCTAACAAACCATCTGACAGTATTCTTGGCTCTCCTTGTAAAACAGGACTTTAACAAACCATCTGACAGTATTCTTAGCTCTCCTTGTTCTAAAACAAACCTCTAACAAACAATCTGACAATATTTTTGGCTCTCTTTCTAAAACAGGACTTTAACAAACCACTTTCCAGTATCTTATTGTTGTAAAACAGGACTTTAATAAATCATCTGACAGTATTCTTGGCTTTCTTTATAAAACAGGGCTTTAACAAACCATCTGACAGTATTCATGGCTCTCCTTGTAAAACAGGACTTTAACAAACCATCTGACAGTATTCATGGCTTTCCTTGTAAAACATGACTTTAACAAACCATCTGACAGTATTCTTGACTTTCCTTGTAAAACAGGAATTTAACAAACCACCTTACAGTATTCTTAGCTCTTTTTTGTTCTAAAACAGATCTCTAACAAACCATCTGATAGTATTCTTGGCTCTCCTTGTTCTAAAACAGATCTCTAACAAACCATATAATTGTAATCTTAGCTCTTCTTGTAAAATAGGACTTCAACAAACCCTCTGACAGTATTCTTAGCTCTCCTTGTCCTAAAACAATCTGACAGCATTCTTAGCTTTCCTTCTAAAACAGGATTTTAACAAACCATCTGACAGTATTCTTAGCTCTCCTTGTTCTAAAACAGACTTCTAACAAGCCATCTAGCAGTATTCTTAGGTCTCCTTGTAAAGCAGGACTTTAACAAACCATCTGACAGTATTCTTAGCTCTCCTTGTTCTAAAACAGGCCTCTAACAAGCCATCTAACAGTATTCTTAGGTCTCCTTGTTCTAAAACTGACCTCTAACAAGCCATCTAACAGTATTCTTAGGTCTCCTTGTTCTAAAACTGACCTCTAACAAACCATCTGACAGTATTTTTGGCTCTCATTGTAAAACAGGACTTTAACAAACCATCTGACAGTATTCTTAGCTCTTCTTGTTCTAAAACAGATCTCTAACAAACCGTCTGACAGTATTCTTGGCTCTCCTTGTGAAACAGGACTTTAACAAACCATCTGACAGTATTCATGGCTTTCCTTGTAAAACAGGACTTTAACAAACCATCTGACAGTATTATTAGCTCTTTTTCTTCTAAAACAGACCTCTAACAAACCATCTGACAGTATTCTTGGCTCTCCTTGTAAAACAGGACTTTAACAAACCATCTGACAGTATTCATGGCTTTCCTTGTAAAACATGACTTTAACAAACCATCTGACAGTATTCTTAGCTCTTCTTCTTCTAAAACTAACCTCTAACAAACCATCTGACAGTATTCTTAGCTCTTCTTCTTCTAAAACTAACCTCTAACAAACCATCTGACAGTATATTTGGCTCTCATTGTAAAACAGGACTTTAACAAACAATCTGACAGTATTCTTAGCTCTCCTTGTTCTAAAACAGATCTCTAACAAACCATATGATTGTATTCTTAGCTCTTCTTGTGAAATAGGACTTTAACAAACCATCTGACAGTATTTTTGGCTCTCCTTGTAAAACAGGAATTTAACAAACCACCTTACAGTATTCTTAGCTCTTTTTGTTCTAAAACAGACCTCTAAGAAACAATCTAATAGTATTCTTGGTTCTCCTTCTAAAACAGGATTTTAACAAACAATCTGGCAGTATTCTAAGCTTTCCTTGTTCTAAAACTGACCTCTAACAAGCCATCTAACAGTATTCTTAGGTCTCCTTGTTCTAAAACTGACCTCTAACAAGCCATCTGACAGTATATTTGGCTCTCCTTGTGAAACAGGACTTTAACAAACCATCTGACAGTATTCATGGCTTTCCTTGTAAAACAGGACTTTAACAAACCATCTGACAGTATTCTTAGCTCTTTTTCTTCTAAAACAGACCTCTAACAAACCATCTGACAGTATTCTTGGCTCTCCTTGTAAAACAGGACTTTAACAAACCATCTGACAGTATTCTTAGCTCTCCTTGTTCTAAAACAAACCTCTAACAAACAATCTGACAATATTTTTGGCTCTCTTTCTAAAACAGGACTTTAACAAACCACTTTCCAGTATCTTATTGTTGTAAAACAGGACTTTAATAAATCATCTGACAGTATTCTTGGCTTTCTTTATAAAACAGGGCTTTAACAAACCATCTGACAGTATTCATGGCTCTCCTTGTAAAACAGGACTTTAACAAACCATCTGACAGTATTCATGGCTTTCCTTGTAAAACATGACTTTAACAAACCATCTGACAGTATTCTTGACTTTCCTTGTAAAACAGGAATTTAACAAACCACCTTACAGTATTCTTAGCTCTTTTTGTTCTAAAACAGATCTCTAACAAACCATCTGATAGTATTCTTGGCTCTCCTTGTTCTAAAACAGATCTCTAACAAACCATATAATTGTAATCTTAGCTCTTCTTGTAAAATAGGACTTCAACAAACCCTCTGACAGTATTCTTAGCTCTCCTTGTCCTAAAACAATCTGACAGCATTCTTAGCTTTCCTTCTAAAACAGGATTTTAACAAACCATCTGACAGTATTCTTAGCTCTCCTTGTTCTAAAACAGACTTCTAACAAGCCATCTAGCAGTATTCTTAGGTCTCCTTGTAAAGCAGGACTTTAACAAACCATCTGACAGTATTCTTAGCTCTCCTTGTTCTAAAACAGGCCTCTAACAAGCCATCTAACAGTATTCTTAGGTCTCCTTGTTCTAAAACTAACCTCTAACAAACCATCTGAAAGTATTTTTGGCTCTCATTGTAAAACAGGACTTTAACAAACCATCTGACAGTATTCTTAGCTCTTCTTGTTCTAAAACAGATCTCTAACAAACCGTCTGACAGTATTCTTGGCTCTCCTTGTGAAACAGGACTTTAACAAACCATCTGACAGTATTTTGGCTCTCCTTGTAAAACAGGACTTTAACAAACCATCTGACAGTATTCTTAGCTCTCCTTGTTCTAAAACAGACCTCTAACAAACCATCTGACAGTATTTTGGCTCTCCTTGTAAAACAGGACTTTAACAAACCATCTGACAGTATTCTTGGCTTTCTTTATAAAACAGGGCTTTAACAAACCATCTGACAGTATTCATGGCTCTCCTTGTAAAACAGGACTTTAACAAACCATCTGACAGTATTCTTAGCTCTTCTTGTAAAACATGACTTTAACAAACCATCTGACAGTATTCTTGACTTTCGTTGTAAAACAGGAATTTAACAAACCACCTTACAGTATTCTTAGCTCTTTTTGTTCTAAAACAGATCTCTAACAAACCATCTGATAGTATTCTTGGCTCTTCTTGTTCTAAAACAGATCTTTAACAAACCATATAATTGTAATCTTTGACCTTCTTGTAAAATAGGACTTTAACAAACCCTCTGACAGTATTCTTAGCTCTCCTTGTCCTAAAACAATCTGACAGCATTCTTAGCTTTCCTTCTAAAACAGGATTTTAACAAACCATCTGACAGTATTCTTAGCTCTCCTTGTTCTAAAACAGACTTCTAACAAGCCATCTAGCAGTATTCTTAGGTCTCCTTGTAAAGCAGGACTTTAACAAACCATCTGACAGTATTCTTAGCTCTCCTTGTTCTAAAACAGGCCTCTAACAAACCATCTAACAGTATTCTTAGGTCTCCTTGTTCTAAAACTGACCTCTAACAAACCATCTGACAGTATTTTTGGCTCTCCTTGTAAAACAGGACTTTAACAAACCATCTGACAGTATTCTTAGCTCTTCTTGTTCTAAAACAGATCTCTAACAAACCATCTGACAGTATTCTTGGCTCTCCTTCTAAAACAGGACTTTAACAAACCATCTGACAGTATTCTTGGCTTTCCTTGTAAAACAGGACTTTAACAAACCATCTGACAGTATTCTTAGCTCTTTTTCTTCTAAAACAGACCTCTAACAAACCATCTGACAGTATTCTTGGCTCTCCTTGTAAAACAGGACTTTAACAAACCATCTGACAGTATTCATGGCATTCCTTGTAAAACAAGACTTTAACAAACCATCTGACAGTATTCTTAGCTCTTCTTCTTCTAAAACTAACCTCTAACAAACCATCTGACAGTATATTTGGCTCTCATTGTAAAACAGGACTTTAACAAACAATCTGACAGTATTCTTAGCTCTCCTTGTTCTAAAACAGATCTCTAACAAACCATATGATTGTATTCTTAGCTCTTCTTGTAAAATAGGACTTTAACAAACCATCTGACAGTATTTTTGGCTCTCCTTGTAAAACAGGAATTTAACAAACCATCTGACAGTATTCTTAGCTCTTTTTGTTCTAAAACAGACCTCTAACAAACCATCTAATAGTATTCTTGGTTCTCCTTCTAAAACAGGATTTTAACAAACCATCTGACAGTATTCTCAGCTTTCCTTGTTCTAAAACTGACCTCTAACAAGCCATCTAACAGTATTCTTAGGTCTCCTTGTTCTAAAACTGACCTCTAACAAGCCATCTAACAGTATTCTTAGGTCTCCTTGTTCTAAAACTGACCTCTAACAAACCATCTGACAGTATTTTTGGCTCTCCTTGTAAAACAGGACTTTAACAAACCATCTGACAGTATTCTTAGCTCTCCTTGTTCTAAAACAGGCCTCTAACAAACCATCTAACAGTATTCTTAGGTCTCCTTGTTCTAAAACAGACCTCTAACAAGCCATCTAACAGTATTCTTAGGTCTCCTTGTTCTAAAACTGACCTCTAACAAACCATCTGACAGTATTTTTGGCTCTCATTGTAAAACAGGACTTTAACAAACCATCTGACAGTATTCTTAGCTCTTCTTGTTCTAAAACAGATCTCTAACAAACCGTCTGACAGTATTCTTGGCTCTCCTTGTGAAACAGGACTTTAACAAACCATCTGACAGTATTCATGGCTTTCCTTGTAAAACAGGACTTTAACAAACCATCTGACAGTATTCTTAGCTCTTTTCTTCTAAAACAGACCTCTAACAAACCATCTGACAGTATTCTTGGCTCTCCTTGTAAAACAGGACTTTAACAAACCATCTGACAGTATTCTTAGCTCTTCTTCTTCTAAAACTAACCTCTAACAAACCATCTGACAGTATTCTTAGCTCTTCTTCTTCTAAAACTAACCTCTAACAAACCATCTGACAGTATTCTTAGCTCTTCTTCTTCTAAAACTAACCTCTAACAAACCATCTGACAGTATATTTGGCTCTCATTGTAAAACAGGACTTTAACAAACAATCTGACAGTATTCTTAGCTCTCCTTGTTCTAAAACAGATCTCTAACAAACCATATGATTGTAATCTTAGCTCTTCTTGTAAAATAGGACTTTAACAAACCATCTGACAGTATTTTTGGCTCTCCTTGTAAAACAGGAATTTAACAAACCACCTTACAGTATTCTTAGCTCTTTTGTTCTAAAACAGACCTCTAAGAAACAATCTAATAGTATTCTTGGTTCTCCTTCTAAAACAGGATTTTAACAAACAATCTGGCAGTATTCTAAGCTTTCCTTGTTCTAAAACTGACCTCTAACAAGCCATCTAACAGTATTCTTAGGTCTCCTTGTTCTAAAACTGACCTCTAACAAGCCATCTAACAGTATTCTTAGGTCTCCTTGTTCTAAAACTGACCTCTAACAAACCATCTGACAGTATTTTTGGCTCTCATTGTAAAACAGGACTTTAACAAACCATCTGACAGTATTCTTAGCTCTCCTTGTTCTAAAACAGGCCTCTAACAAACCATCTAACAGTATTCTTAGGTCTCCTTGTCCTAAAACTGACCTCTAACAAACCATCTAACAGTATTCTTAGGTCTCCTTGTTCTAAAACTGACCTCTAACAAACCATCTGACAGTATTTTTGGCTCTCATTGTAAAACAGGACTTTAACAAACCATCTGACAGTATTCTTAGCTCTTCTTGTTCTAAAACAGATCTCTAACAAACCATCTGACAGTATTCTTGGCTCTCCTTGTGAAACAGGACTTTAACAAACCATCTGACAGTATTCATGGCTTTCCTTGTAAAACAGGACTTTAACAAACCATCTGACAGTATTCTTAGCTCTTTTCTTCTAAAACAGACCTCTAACAAACCATCTGACAGTATTCATGGCTTTCCTTGTAAAACAGGACTTTAACAAACCATCTGACAGTATTCATGGCTTTCCTTGTAAAACATGACTTTAACAAACCATCTGACAGTATTCTTAGCTCTTCTTCTTCTAAAACTAACCTCTAACAAACCATCTGACAGTATTCTTAGCTCTTCTTCTTCTAAAACTAACCTCTAACAAACCATCTGACAGTATATTTGGCTCTCATTGTAAAACAGGACTTTAACAAACAATCTGACAGTATTCTTAGCTCTCCTTGTTCTAAAACAGATCTCTAACAAACCATATGATTGTATTCTTAGCTCTTCTTGTGAAATTGGACTTTAACAAACCATCTGACAGTATTTTTGGCTCTCCTTGTAAAACAGGAATTTAACAAACCACCTTACAGTATTCTTAGCTCTTTTTGTTCTAAAACAGACCTCTAAGAAACAATCTAATAGTATTCTTGGTTTTCCTTCTAAAACAGGATTTTAACAAATAATCTGGCAGTATTCTAAGTTTTCCTTGTTCTAAAACTGAGCTCTAACAAACCATCTAACAGTATTCTTAGGTCTCCTTGTTCTAAAACTGACCTCTAACAAACCATCTAACAGTATTCTTAGGTCTCCTTGTTCTAAAACTGACCTCTAACAAATCATCTGACAGTATTTTTGGCTCTCATTGTAAAACAGGACTTTAACAAACCATCTGACAGTATTCTTAGCTCTCCTTGTTCTAAAACAGGCCTCTAACAAGCCATCTAACAGTATTCTTAGGTCTCCTTGTCCTAAAACTGACCTCTAACAAGCCATCTAACAGTATTCTTAGGTCTCCTTGTTCTAAAACTGACCTCTAACAAACCATCTGACAGTATTTTTGGCTCTCATTGTAAAACAGGACTTTAACAAACCATCTGACAGTATTCTTAGCTCTTCTTGTTCTAAAACAGATCTCTAACAAACCGTCTGACAGTATTCTTGGCTCTCCTTGTGAAACAGGACTTTAACAAACCATCTGACAGTATTAATGGCTTTCCTTGTAAAACAGGACTTTAACAAACCATCTGACAGTATTCTTAGCTCTTTTTCTTCTAAAACAGACCTCTAACAAACCATCTGACAGTATTCTTGGCTTTCCTTGTAAAACAGGACTTTAACAAACCATCTGACAGTATTCATGGCTTTCCTTGTAAAACATGACTTTAACAAACCATCTGACAGTATTCTTAGCTCTTCTTCTTCTAAAACTAACCTCTAACAAACCATCTGACAGTATTCTTAGCTCTTCTTCTTCTAAAACTAACCTCTAACAAATCATCTGACAGTATATTTGGCTCTCATTGTAAAACAGGACTTTAACAAACAATCTGACAGTATTCTTAGCTCTCCTTGTTCTAAAACAGATCTCTAACAAACCATATGATTGTATTCTTAGCTCTTCTTGTGAAATAGGACTTTAACAAACCATCTGACAGTATTTTGGCTCTCCTTGTAAAACAGGAATTTAACAAACCACCTTACAGTATTCTTAGCTCTTTTTGTTCTAAAACAGACCTCTAAGAAACAATCTAATAGTATTCTTGGTTCTCCTTCTAAAACAGGATTTTAACAAACAATCTGGCAGTATTCTAAGCTTTCCTTGTTCTAAAACTGACCTCTAACAAGCCATCTAACAGTATTCTTAGGTCTCCTTGTTCTAAAACTGACCTCTAACAAGCCATCTAACAGTATTCTTAGGTCTCCTTGTTCTAAAACTGATCTCTAACAAACCATCTGACAGTATTTTTGGCTCTCATTGTAAAACAGGACTTTAACAAACCATCTGACAGTATTCTTAGCTCTCCTTGTTCTTAAACAGGCCTCTAACAAGCCATCTAACAGTATTCTTAGGTCTCCTTGTTCTAAAACTGACCTCTAACAAGCCATCTAACAGTATTCTTAGGTCTCCTTGTTCTAAAACTGACCTCTAACAAACCATCTGACAGTATTTTTGGTTCTCATTGTAAAACAGGACTTTAACAAACCATCTGACAGTATTCTTAGCTCTTCTTGTTCTAAAACAGATCTCTAACAAACCGTCTGACAGTATTCTTGGCTCTCCTTGTGAAACAGGACTTTAACAAACCATCTGACAGTATTCTTAGCTCTTTTCTTCTAAAACAGACCTCTAACAAACCATCTGACAGTATTCATGGCTTTCCTTGTAAAACAGGACTTTAACAAACCATCTGACAGTATTCATGGCTTTCCTTGTAAAACATGACTTTAACAAACCATCTGACAGTATTCTTAGCTCTTCTTCTTCTAAAATTAACCTCTAACAAACCATCTGACAGTATTCTTAGCTCTTCTTCTTCTAAAACTAACCTCTAACAAATCATCTGACAGTATATTTGGCTCTCATTGTAAAACAGGACTTTAACAAACAATCTGACAGTATTCTTAGCTCTCCTTGTTCTAAAACAGATCTCTAACAAACCATATGATTGTATTCTTAGCTCTTCTTGTGAAATAGGACTTTAACAAACCATCTGACAGTATTTTTGGCTCTCCTTGTAAAACAGGAATTTAACAAACCACCTTACAGTATTCTTAGCTCTTTTGTTCTAAAACAGACCTCTAAGAAACAATCTAATAGTATTCTTGGTTCTCCTTCTAAAACAGGATTTTAACAAACAATCTGGCAGTATTCTAAGCTTTCCTTGTTCTAAAACTGACCTCTAACAAGCCATCTAACAGTATTCTTAGGTCTCCTTGTTCTAAAACTGACCTCTAACAAGCCATCTAACAGTATTCTTAGGTCTCCTTGTTCTAAAACTGATCTCTAACAAACCATCTGACAGTATTTTTGGCTCTCATTGTAAAACAGGACTTTAACAAACCATCTGACAGTATTCTTAGCTCTCCTTGTTCTTAAACAGGCCTCTAACAAACCATCTAACAGTATTCTTAGGTCTCCTTGTTCTAAAACTGACCTCTAACAAGCCATCTAACAGTATTCTTAGGTCTCCTTGTTCTAAAACTGACCTCTAACAAACCATCTGACAGTATTTTTGGTTCTCATTGTAAAACAGGACTTTAACAAACCATCTGACAGTATTCATGGCTTTCCTTGTAAAACATGACTTTAATAAACCATCTGACAGTATTCTTAGCTCTTTTTCTTCTAAAACAGACCTCTAACAAACCATCTGACAGTATTCTTGGCTCTCCTTGTAAAACAGGACTTTAACAAACCATCTGACAGTATTCATGGCTTTCCTTGTAAAACATGACTTTAACAAACCATCTGACAGTATTCTTAGCTCTTCTTCTTCTAAAACTAACCTCTAACAAACCATCTGACAGTATTCTTAGCTCTTCTTCTTCTAAAACTAACCTCTAACAAACCATCTGACAGTATATTTGGCTCTCATTGTAAAACAGGACTTTAACAAACAATCTGACAGTATTCTTAGCTCTTCTTGTTCTAAAACAGATCTCTAACAAACTCTCTGACAGTATTCTTGGCTCTCCTTGTGAAACAGGACTTTAACAAACCATCTGACAGTATTCATGGCTTTCCTTGTAAAACAGGACTTTAACAAACCATCTGACAGTATTCATGGCTTTCCTTGTAAAACATGACTTTAACAAACTATCTGACAGTATTCTTAGCTCTTCTTCTTCTAAAACTAACCTCTAACAAACCATCTGACAGTATTCTTAGCTCTTCTTCTTCTAAAACTAACCTCTAACAAATCATCTGACAGTATATTTGGCTCTCATTGTAAAACAGGACTTTAACAATCAATCTGACAGTATTCTTAGCTCTCCTTGTTCTAAAACAGATCTCTAACAAACCATATGATTGTATTCTTAGCTCTTCTTGTGAAATAGGACTTTAACAAACCATCTGACAGTATTTTTGGCTATCCTTGTAAAACAGGAATTTAACAAACCACCTTACAGTATTCTTAGCTCTTTTTGTTCTAAAACAGACCTCTAAGAAACAATCTAATAGTATTCTTGGTTCTCCTTCTAAAACAGGATTTTAACAAACAATCTGGCAGTATTCTTAGGTCTCCTTGTTCTAAAACTGACCTCTAACAAGCCATCTAACAGTATTCTTAGGTCTCCTTGTTCTAAAACTGACCTCTAACAAACCATCTGACAGTATTTTTGGCTCTCATTGTAAAACATGACTTTAACAAACCATCTGACAGTATTCTTAGCTCTTCTTCTTCTAAAACTAACCTCTAACAAACAATCTGACAGTATTCTTAGCTCTCCTTGTTCTAAAACAGATCTCTAACAAACCATATGATTGTATTCTTAGCTCTTCTTGTGAAATTGGGCTTTAACAATCCATCTGACAGTATTTTTGGCTCTCCTTGTAAAACAGGAATTTAACAAACCACCTTACAGTATTCTTAGCTCTTTTTGTTCTAAAACAGACCTCTAAGAAACAATCTAATAGTATTCTTGGTTCTCCTTCTAAAACAGGATTTTAACAAATAATCTGGCAGTATTCTAAGTTTTCCTTGTTCTAAAACTGAGCTCTAACAAGCCATCTAACAGTATTCTTAGGTCTCCTTGTTCTAAAACTGACCTCTAACAAGCCATCTAACAGTATTCTTAGGTCTCCTTGTTCTAAAACTGACCTCTAACAAATCATCTGACAGTATTTTTGGCTCTCATTGTAAAACAGGACTTTAACAAACCATCTGACAGTATTCTTAGCTCTCCTTGTTCTAAAACAGGCCTCTAACAAGCCATCTAACAGTATTCTTAGGTCTCCTTGTCCTAAAACTGACCTCTAACAAGCCATCTAACAGAATTCTTAGGTCTCCTTGTTCTAAAACTGACCTCTAACAAACCATCTGACAGTATTTTTGGCTCTCATTGTAAAACAGGACTTTAACAAACCATCTGACAGTATTCTTAGCTCTTCTTGTTCTAAAACAGATCTCTAACAAACCGTCTGACAGTATTCTTGGCTCTCCTTGTGAAACAGGACTTTAACAAACCATCTGACAGTATTAATGGCTTTCCTTGTAAAACAGGACTTTAACAAACCATCTGACAGTATTCTTAGCTCTTTTTCTTCTAAAACAGACCTCTAACAAACCATCTGACAGTATTCATGGCTTTCCTTGTAAAACAGGACTTTAACAAACCATCTGACAGTATTCATGGCTTTCCTTGTAAAACATGACTTTAACAAACCATCTGACAGTATTCTTAGCTCTTCTTCTTCTAAAACTAACCTCTAACAAACCATCTGACAGTATTCTTAGCTCTTCTTCTTCTAAAACTAACCTCTAACAAACCATCTGACAGTATATTTGGCTCTCATTGTAAAACAGGACTTTAACAAACAATCTGACAGTATTCTTAGCTCTCCTTGTTCTAAAACAGATCTCTAACAAACCATATGATTGTATTCTTAGCTCTTCTTGTGAAATTGGGCTTTAACAATCCATCTGACAGTATTTTTGGCTCTCCTTGTAAAACAGGAATTTAACAAACCACCTTACAGTATTCTTAGCTCTTTTTGTTCTAAAACAGACCTCTAAGAAACAATCTAATAGTATTCTTGGTTCTCCTTCTAAAACAGGATTTTAACAAATAATCTGGCAGTATTCTAAGTTTTCCTTGTTCTAAAACTGAGCTCTAACAAGCCATCTAACAGTATTCTTAGGTCTCCTTGTTCTAAAACTGACCTCTAACAAGCCATCTAACAGTATTCTTAGGTCTCCTTGTTCTAAAACTGACCTCTAACAAATCATCTGACAGTATTTTTGGCTCTCATTGTAAAACAGGACTTTAACAAACCATCTGACAGTATTCTTAGCTCTCCTTGTTCTAAAACAGGCCTCTAACAAGCCATCTAACAGTATTCTTAGGTCTCCTTGTCCTAAAACTGACCTCTAACAAGCCATCTAACAGAATTCTTAGGTCTCCTTGTTCTAAAACTGACCTCTAACAAACCATCTGACAGTATTTTTGGCTCTCATTGTAAAACAGGACTTTAACAAACCATCTGACAGTATTCTTAGCTCTTCTTGTTCTAAAACAGATCTCTAACAAACCGTCTGACAGTATTCTTGGCTCTCCTTGTGAAACAGGACTTTAACAAACCATCTGACAGTATTCATGGCTTTCCTTGTAAAACAGGACTTTAACAAACCATCTGACAGTATTCTTAGCTCTTTTCTTCTAAAACAGACCTCTAACAAACCATCTGACAGTATTCATGGCTTTCCTTGTAAAACAGGACTTTAACAAACCATCTGACAGTATTCATGGCTTTCCTTGTAAAACATGACTTTAACAAACCATCTGACAGTATTCTTAGCTCTTCTTCTTCTAAAACTAACCTCTAACAAACCATCTGACAGTATTCTTAGCTCTTCTTCTTCTAAAACTAACCTCTAACAAATCATCTGACAGTATATTTGGCTCTCATTGTAAAACAGGACTTTAACAAACAATCTGACAGTATTCTTAGCTCTCCTTGTTCTAAAACAGATCTCTAACAAACCATATGATTGTATTCTTAGCTCTTCTTGTGAAATAGGACTTTAACAAACCATCTGACAGTATTTTTGGCTCTCCTTGTAAAACAGGAATTTAACAAACCACCTTACAGTATTCTTAGCTCTTTTGTTCTAAAACAGACCTCTAAGAAACAATCTAATAGTATTCTTGGTTCTCCTTCTAAAACAGGATTTTAACAAACAATCTGGCAGTATTCTAAGCTTTCCTTGTTCTAAAACTGACCTCTAACAAGCCATCTAACAGTATTCTTAGGTCTCCTTGTTCTAAAACTGACCTCTAACAAGCCATCTAACAGTATTCTTAGGTCTCCTTGTTCTAAAACTGATCTCTAACAAACCATCTGACAGTATTTTTGGCTCTCATTGTAAAACAGGACTTTAACAAACCATCTGACAGTATTCTTAGCTCTCCTTGTTCTTAAACAGGCCTCTAACAAGCCATCTAACAGTATTCTTAGGTCTCCTTGTTCTAAAACTGACCTCTAACAAGCCATCTAACAGTATTCTTAGGTCTCCTTGTTCTAAAACTGACCTCTAACAAACCATCTGACAGTATTTTTGGTTCTCATTGTAAAACAGGACTTTAACAAACCATCTGACAGTATTCTTAGCTCTTCTTGTTCTAAAACAGATCTCTAACAAACCGTCTGACAGTATTCTTGGCTCTCCTTGTGAAACAGGACTTTAACAAACCATCTGACAGTATTCTTAGCTCTTTTTCTTCTAAAACAGACCTCTAACAAACCATCTGACAGTATTCATGGCTTTCCTTGTAAAACAGGACTTTAACAAACCATCTGACAGTATTCATGGCTTTCCTTGTAAAACATGACTTTAACAAACCATCTGACAGTATTCTTAGCTCTTCTTCTTCTAAAATTAACCTCTAACAAACCATCTGACAGTATTCTTAGCTCTTCTTCTTCTAAAACTAACCTCTAACAAATCATCTGACAGTATATTTGGCTCTCATTGTAAAACAGGACTTTAACAAACAATCTGACAGTATTCTTAGCTCTCCTTGTTCTAAAACAGATCTCTAACAAACCATATGATTGTATTCTTAGCTCTTCTTGTGAAATAGGACTTTAACAAACCATCTGACAGTATTTTTGGCTCTCCTTGTAAAACAGGAATTTAACAAACCACCTTACAGTATTCTTAGCTCTTTTTGTTCTAAAACAGACCTCTAAGAAACAATCTAATAGTATTCTTGGTTCTCCTTCTAAAACAGGATTTTAACAAACAATCTGGCAGTATTCTAAGCTTTCCTTGTTCTAAAACTGACCTCTAACAAGCCATCTAACAGTATTCTTAGGTCTCCTTGTTCTAAAACTGACCTCTAACAAGCCATCTAACAGTATTCTTAGGTCTCCTTGTTCTAAAACTGATCTCTAACAAACCATCTGACAGTATTTTTGGCTCTCATTGTAAAACAGGACTTTAACAAACCATCTGACAGTATTCTTAGCTCTCCTTGTTCTTAAACAGGCCTCTAACAAGCCATCTAACAGTATTCTTAGGTCTCCTTGTTCTAAAACTGACCTCTAACAAGCCATCTAACAGTATTCTTAGGTCTCCTTGTTCTAAAACTGACCTCTAACAAACCATCTGACAGTATTTTTGGTTCTCATTGTAAAACAGGACTTTAACAAACCATCTGACAGTATTCATGGCTTTCCTTGTAAAACATGACTTTAACAAACCATCTGACAGTATTCTTAGCTCTTTTTCTTCTAAAACAGACCTCTAACAAACCATCTGGCAGTATTCTTGGCTCTCCTTGTAAAACAGGACTTTAACAAACCATCTGACAGTATTCATGGCTTTCCTTGTAAAACATGACTTTAACAAACCATCTGACAGTATTCTTAGCTCTTCTTCTTCTAAAACTAACCTCTAACAAACCATCTGACAGTATTCTTAGCTCTTCTTCTTCTAAAACTAACCTCTAACAAACCATCTGACAGTATATTTGGCTCTCATTGTAAAACAGGACTTTAACAAACAATCTGACAGTATTCTTAGCTCTTCTTGTTCTAAAACAGATCTCTAACAAACCCTCTGACAGTATTCTTGGCTCTCCTTGTGAAACAGGACTTTAACAAACCATCTGACAGTATTCATGGCTTTCCTTGTAAAACAGGACTTTAACAAACCATCTGACAGTATTCATGGCTTTCCTTGTAAAACATGACTTTAACAAACTATCTGACAGTATTCTTAGCTCTTCTTCTTCTAAAACTAACCTCTAACAAACCATCTGACAGTATTCTTAGCTCTTCTTCTTCTAAAACTAACCTCTAACAAATCATCTGACAGTATATTTGGCTCTCATTGTAAAACAGGACTTTAACAATCAATCTGACAGTATTCTTAGCTCTCCTTGTTCTAAAACAGATCTCTAACAAACCATATGATTGTATTCTTAGCTCTTCTTGTGAAATAGGACTTTAACAAACCATCTGACAGTATTTTTGGCTATCCTTGTAAAACAGGAATTTAACAAACCACCTTACAGTATTCTTAGCTCTTTTTGTTCTAAAACAGACCTCTAAGAAACAATCTAATAGTATTCTTGGTTCTCCTTCTAAAACAGGATTTTAACAAACAATCTGGCAGTATTCTTAGGTCTCCTTGTTCTAAAACTGACCTCTAACAAGCCATCTAACAGTATTCTTAGGTCTCCTTGTTCTAAAACTGACCTCTAACAAACCATCTGACAGTATTTTTGGCTCTCATTGTAAAACAGGACTTTAACAAATCATCTGACAGTATTCTTAACTCTCCTTGTTCTAAAACAGGCCTCTAACAAGCCATCTAACAGTATTCTTAGGTCTCCTTGTTCTAAAACTGACCTCTAACAAGCCATTTAACAGTATTCTTAGGTCTCCTTGTTCTAAAACTGACCTCTAACAAACCATCTGACAGTATTTTTGGTTCTCATTGTAAAACAGGACTTTAACAAACCATCTGACAGTATTCTTAGCTCTTCTTGTTCTAAAACAGATCTCTAACAAACCGTCTGACAGTATTCTTGGCTCTCCTTGTGAAACAGGACTTTAACAAACCATCTGACAGTATTCATGGCTTTCCTTGTAAAACAGGACTTTAACAAACCATCTGACAGTATTCTTAGCTTTTTTTCTTCTAAAACAGACCTCTAACAAACCATCTGACAGTATTCTTGGTTCTCCTTGTAAAACAGGACTTTAACAAACCATCTGACAGTATTCATGGCTTTCCTTGTAAAACATGACTTTAACAAACCATCTGACAGTATTCTTAGCTCTTCTTCTTCTAAAACTAACCTCTAACAAACAATCTGACAGTATTCTTAGCTCTCCTTGTTCTAAAACAGATCTCTAACAAACCATATGATTGTATTCTTAGCTCTTCTTGTAAAATAGGACTTTAACAAACCATCTGACAGTATTTTTGGCTCTCCTTGTAAAACAGGAATTTAACAAACCACCTTACAGTATTCTTAGCTCTTTTTGTTCTAAAACAGACCTCTAAGAAACAATCTAATAGTATTCTTGGTTCTCCTTCTAAAACAGGATTTTAACAAACAATCTGGCAGTATTCTAAGCTTTTCTTGTTCTAAAACTGACCTCTTACAAGCCATCTAACAGTATTCTTAGGTCTCCTTGTTCTAAAACTGATCTCTAACAAGCCTTCTAACAGTATTCTTAGGTCTCCTTGTTCTAAAACTGACCTCTAACAAACCATCTGAGAGTATTCATGGCTTTCCTTGTAAAACATGACTTTAACAAACCATCTGACAGTATTCTTGACTTTCCTTGTAAAACAGGAATTTAACAAACCACCTTACAGTATTCTTAGCTCTCCTTGTTCTAAAACAATCTGACAGTATTCTTAGCTTTCCTTCTAAAACAGGATTTTAACAAACCATCTGACAGTATTATTAGCTCTCCTTGTTCTAAAACAGACTTCTAACAAGCCATCTAGCAGTATTCTTAGGTCTCCTTGTAAAGCAGAACTTTAACAAACCATCTCACAATATTCTTAGCTCTCCTTGTTCTAAAACAGGCCTCTAACAAGCCATCTAACAGTATTCTTAGGTCTCTTTGTGAAATAGGATTTTAACAAACCATTTGAAAGTATTCGTACCTCTACTTGTTTTTAGATAGAGCTTTAACAAAGTACATTACAACAGTCTTACTTCTTGATATTCTTAGACAGATGCTCAGCCAATCACCGCACAAGTGGAGACTGTTATCCGATTCTCTGACATCAGTAGATCAATAACCTGTACTCTGTTGTGTACCATTGTGAATTTCGTACAAAATGTTACATAGTAGATTTCACACCAGTTTTCCTATTGACAGCTCATATCATTGTTTGGATGGACGTTCTTTGATGGATTTTCACTGTGAGTTTTTATTTTTAACGTTTCGGGTGATTCCTCGCATTTTATCTTACTTTAGAAGTCGTGTCCTGCTGAGCATTTGGTTGTCTCTTTTCTTGGTGAAATCAACATTTTAGTGGATTTTTTATATCTGTAAAGATATTATTACCATCATATCTCTACAATCTCCTACATTTCAAGGTATCGATTTATCCATCGTTTAACAATGGATGGTATATCCCTATTGTGTATACTCTTCCACGTTAAGTGTTGTCCCTCTCTCGTTCATCCATCTTTACACTTCCCCACAGCTTCTGCTTCTTCTTTCTCCATCTTTACACCCTCCACCCCATCCGTATTGCATTATATACTTATCTGCCATCATTATCCCACCTTCCTGACTCAGAAGATAGTTTGAGAGCTGGTAACTCTGAAAATGGATCTTCAATACCTGCTGTAAACAAAGCACATCTAATCTATCGTGTAACCTTTTGCTTAATAACAAACAAAGTGTTATTCCTTTATTTAATATCTCTGGATTTTCCAAACTTATGTCTTATATTAGCTTTCTTTCCCACACACCCTTCACATATTGTTCTACACCCGCCCATTTCGCTCTATGTATATTTTTATTTTCTGACACTAGCCATTTCTGGTTTAAAAAAATTTAACTTTCTTTTTCAATATTACCATATGATGTCATTCACTTCCTGTGTTCTTCATCCTCTAAATCACTCGATGTGTTTTCTCTCCTTCCTATCTTAGCCTTTCGTTTGATATTTTAGTGGGTTCGTAGCCTAAACATTCAAATTAACGGTATGCTTACCTATGTATCCATCAATGTATCTTGTTACGTCTCTTAGCTTCCTTTCCACAATGATATGTATATCCACTGTTCATTATCACGTTCCATTCCAAATACATTTTACACATATTCGATTTATTTTTACACACTCAACCATTAAACAAGACACTCTTACTCTAAAATAAAATAATTCGATTTATTTTTACACACCCAACCATTAAACAAGACACTTTTACTCTAAAATAAAATAATTCGATTTATTTTTACACACTCAACCATTAAACAAGACACTTTTACTCTAGAATAAAATACCATTACATACACTTCTATGTCGTCTCAAAATTCAACTTACAGTTCTTCCATTTTACGCGTATCCTTGCATTAAATACGACATTTCTTCTTTTTACGTTTTGCATTATAAAAACGAGTTCGAATCCCCGTCGCACCAAACGTGCTCGCCCTTTCAGCCGTGGGGCCGTTATGATATTCAGTCAATACCACTACAGTAAAACAGGACCCGGCATTGCCAAGTGAGTTAAGGCGTGCTACTTGTAATCTGACGGTCGCGGGTTCGCATCCCCGTCGCGCCAAACATGCTGGCCCTTTCAGCCGTGGGGGCGTTATAATTTGACGGTCAATCCCATTATTCGTTGGTAAAAGAGTAGCCCAAGAGTTGGCGGTGGGTGGTGATGACTAGCTGCCTTCCCTCTAGTTTTGCACTGCTAAATTAGGGACGGCTAGCACAGATAGCCCTCGAGTAGCTTTGTGCGAAATTCAAAACTAACAAACAAGCAGTAAAACAGTAGCTCAAGAGTTGGCGGTGGGTGGTGATGACTAGCTGCATTCTCTCTAGTCTTACACTGCAAAATTATGGACGGCTAGCGCAGATAGCCCTCGTGTAGCTTTGCGCGAAATTAAAAAAACAAACAAACAGACAAACCGTAGCACTATTCTTTCTAGTTACATAAAATATTCTCTCTTGCGCGCGCCCCCTAGTGTCACAGCAGTGTGGCTGCAGAATTATAGAAAACATTTTCTTCACACCTGAAGGAACGCGAGATAAAATTTCAGCTGCCTATCAACACAAATCCTACTATGTGTTATTTTAGCATCTGACGCTCAACTGAACTTTCAAACCGTCAAAACAAAAAATAATATTGAACATTCCATAAACAAATAAATTATAATCATATATCTTCTTTGTTGTTGTTGTTTTATATGTTTTCAAAAACTTTAAAAGCTCATTTTTGGGCTAATTCTGTTAGTTTCAGACCAGCAACTGGACTGTATTTGTTATAACAGAGGGAAATCGTGCCAAAATAAAACAAAAATACCAGAACGTACTAATCGATTAAATCAGTCAATACCAATATTCCACAATGGCTTTCTGGCAACCATAAGAAAACGCGAGAGTTTGTCTCAAGAAAACTGTGTTAATCAAGTAGAAAAAAAAATAGACATCCAGAACACCTGGTGAAAATCGAAGTACTTATGGATTACGGGGACTGTTAGAATCTTGCTTAAATGGGACATTAAAAAGTACTTAAAATATTTCCTCTGGCTTATCTTAGAATAGAAGTCATTTGCTACATATGCATATGTGTGAGCGCGTGTTTCTTGGTGATAAAATATAGATTTTTTTGTGCTTTCACTATTCGTCGATGAAATCTTTAAATATTTCAGCTTCAAAGAGTAAATACAAGTTTCCAGTGTTATTTTAAATGTAAAAGAAATACCCGGTAGAGGGCATACTGTTTCTACTGTCACTATTTACTGTTAACATTGTATTCATCGATCCATATTAGCTAATATTTATTCAGTTTCAACCATTTTGATACTGTTTCGTTTACGTTTTTAGATTATTAGCATTCTCACTTTGGCATACTTATGAAAACAGTAAATAAAGTCGAAATTACTGAATATCTTGTTGCAAAAGACGAAATAACATGACGATGGTGTTCATATTTAATTTAAGTATTCTACATTGTAGCAGGATTATTTGTTATAATATCTATATTCATTATGATGGAAGTGGTACTAATAAAACTTAACACTTCGAAACTGCATTACGATATATTCTTCACAGTACTTAATGGGTTGCTTTCTATTCTAAATTGTAGTAGGAAATATATTTAACGCACATGCGCTGCACTAAACTGTATTCAAATCAGTACTTATATTAATTTGTTATATTCTACAACATTAATTTGTTATATTCTACAATGCAGTATAAATGACACTTTACGCACGAAACATCACGTCACTCTGTATCTGAGGCTTTATTTAATGTAATATTGTATACTTTAGGTTGTAGTAAGAATTACACTAATCATACACAATACAAAATAACTGCACTACATTGTGTTCGAACCAGGATAACAGGGATGGAACGTGTGCGACACGCTGCATTACATTGTACCTGAAATTGTATCTGATATACGTTCCATTACCCTATGTTATAGCAACAATATATGTAACATCTTCCACGCTGTATTGTACTAATGAGATACCTCATGATGGGTTTCACGTGTTATTACCGACTTATTTACAGATTATGATATATATATACGTTTCTTAATGCACAAACACGTATCATTTTTATTCTACATTCTTCGAAACTGATTTATCACTTGACAAAACACTTTAAAGTAAATAAAGGTTGTCAACATTTATTTGGTTTTCTTGTCTTTATTTTCAACAACAATGTGACAACAATATTGTAAAAACAGCCCTGATAAGTCTCCTCGCTTCAATTTTCCATCAGCAATGTAACGTTAACCTCGTGAGAACACTTCTTATGATAATTTGAAATTAACGTTTTGGTAGACGTTCCATTTGTAACCAACAATGACAACAAAGTCGAAGCTGCCACTTTAGGAAAACTCTAATGTTTTATTAATAGAAAATGCATTAAGTCATCCTGATTAAAATAAAAAAATAGAGCTTAGAGTTTCACACAATATGTTAATTTAACCTGAAACGTCTGCATTGTTCCTCTAGCTTCACCTTTCGTAACCACCACTGCAATTCTCTTTGTCTGATCATGGCACGTTTCATCATGACAACTTGCCTAAACAGACACTCCACAGTGGGAGTCATAAAAAGACGATAATGGCTCCTTATTATCGATTAATCCCAGCCAATAGGCGTCTACTTCTGACTAATATTTTTCCTTGTGATGCTTCAATGAACCTCTGCTCACTGCACTTTGCTCAAGGCATAATATGGTATATATTCGGAAGTTTTAGCCATCCACCCTTTCTTCCATCGATGTATTTATTTAGACTGTCCATCTTGGATTGTTTCGTTTACAGTATAGTTGTTGGTTAAACTATTGTTGTGCTTTCGTTTGTCGTACTGAGTTTAAATATGACCCAACACAATAACCTTGAGATGACCTTTTAACCCTTCATAAGTGAGGGATTTACTAAGTGTATACTTAACCATGTTTGTTAAATCAAGATTTCCACGTACTCTTTTAAAACTTACGATACGAGATACAGACTGACGGCATTCAATAAACAGAACCTTCGTAGACACGAAATAGACAGCGAGGAAAAAGGATAGACAGAAAAAAGTAGGAAAGAAAATGAGTGGGAGAGAAAAAACAAAACGAAAGAAAAAATAGATGGCAAGAGAAAGAAAGAAACCAGAGAGAAGAGAGAGATACGTTTCAATGAATTTATTTGTTTGTTTGTTTTGGAATTTCGCACAAAGCTACTCGAGGGCTATCTGTGCTAGCCGTCCCTAATTTAGCAGTGTAAGACTAGAGGGAAGGCAGCTAGTCATTACCACCCACCGCCAACTCTTGGGCCACTCTTTTACCAACGAATATTGGGATTGACCGTCACATTATAACGCCCCTACGGCTGAAAAGGCGAGCATGTTTGGCGCGACTGGGATGCGAACCCGCGACCCTCGGATTACGAGTCGCACGCCTTAACACGCTTGGCCATGCAGGGCCCCGTTTCAATGAAAGAATGACAGAATAAAACAACTATAAGCATATAAATGTGCAAAGACAGATTTAGATATTCAAATAAATTTAGGGATATATTCAAACAAACTGTAGCAGATGTTAAAAAGTCACACAGAGAGAGAGACAGAGTAAGGCAGGCAAAAGAAGATAATAAACTATGTATGACAGTCAAATAATGACAGAGTCTGACAGGGAGAATAAAACAAACAGAAAAAAAAAGACATATGTATGTATATAAACAAAAGGAAGATAGGTGTATATTTCGTGTATTTTCTTACAGCAAACCCACATCGGGCTATCTACGGAGCCCACCGAGGGGGAATCGAACCCCTGATTTTAGCGTTGTAAATCCGAAGACATACCGCTGTACTAGCGGGGGGCGGGGAGGATAGGTAAAGAACCAGGTATACAGAAAGAGTTGATTATACCGAAAATATTTATAAGGAATCTAAGTAAAAGTAGAAACGATTTTGTTAAGGTGTGTTTTTGGCATAATCACTTATTTAACACTTGTTCACCTTCACGAAGCGTGTCGTTGTTATGGAAACGAACTATGTTTACTATTAGGTTAATTGCATGTTTACGAATATGTATACTTCAAATAAACTATTTATTTCTCCACCTTTCGAAAGTTCTGGATATACCATTTTATCAGAGCGTTTAATCTAATATAAAAGGCCAGTACTGTTTGTTTGTTTGTTTTTGAATTTCGCGCAAAACTACACGAGGGCTAAGACCGCTATCCGTCCACAATTTAGCAGTGTAAGTCTAGAAGGAAGACAGCTAGTCATCACCACCCACTCCAACTCTTGGGCTACTTTTTTCTAACGAACAGTGAGATTGATCCCAACGTTATAGCGTCCCCGCGGCTGAAAGGACTAGCATGTTTGGTGTAACAGGGATTCGAACTCTAGACCCTCGGATTACTTAGCCATGCCGGGTCCTTAAAAGCCAGTAATCTATTTGAAATTTACAAAGCAGCTTCCCACAAAGAGGGTATAAAACATATATTTCATATCAGTTGATTTACAAAGCCGCTTCCCACAAAGAGGGTATAAAACATATATTTCATATCAGTTGATTTACAAAGCCGCTTCCCACAAAGAGGGTATAAAACATATATTTCATATCAGTTGATTTACAAAGCCGCTTCCCACAAAGAGGGTATAAAACATATATTTCATATCAGTTGATTTACAAAGCCGCTTCCCACAAAGAGGGTATAAAAACATATATTTCATATCACTTGATTTACAAAGCCGCTTCCCACAAAGAGGGTATAAAAACATATACCTCATATCAGTTGATTTACAAAGCCGCTTCCCACAAAGAGGGTATAAAAACATATACCTCATATCAGTTGATTTACAAAGCCGCTTCAAACAAAGAGGGTATAAAACATATACCTCATATCAGTTGATTTACAAAGCCGCTTCAAACAAAGAGGGTATAAAAACATATATTTCATATCAGTTGATTTACAAGCCGCTTCTCACAAAGAGGGTATAAAACATATATTTCATATCAGTTGATTTACAAAGCCGCTTCCCACAAAGAGGGTATAAAACATATATTTTATATCAGTTGATTTACAAAGCAGCTTCCCACAAAGAGGGTATAAAAACATATACCTCATATCAGTTGATTTACAAAGCAGCTTCCCACAAAGAGGGTATAAAACATATATTTCATATCAGTTGATTTACAAAGCCGCTTCCCACAAAGAGGGTATAAAACATATATTTCATATCAGTTGATTTACAAAGCCGCTTCCCACAAAGAGGGTATAAAACATATATTTCATATCAGTTGATTTACAAAGCCGCTTCCCACAAAGAGGGTATAAAACATATATTTCATATCAGTTGATTTACAAAGCCGCTTCCCACAAAGAGGGTATAAAACATATATTTTATATCAGTTGATTTACAAAGCCGCTTCTCACAAAGAGGGTATAAAACATATATTTCATATCAGTTGATTTACAAAGCCGCTTCCCACAAAGAGGGTATAAAACATATATTTCATATCAGTTGATTTACAAAGCCGCTTCCCACAAAGAGGGTATAAAAACATATATTTCATATCAGTTGATTTACAAAGCCGCTTCCCACAAAGAGGGTATAAAAACATATACCTCATATCAGTTGATTTACAAGCCGCTTCCCACAAAGAGGGTATAAAAACATATACCTCATATCAGTTGATTTACAAAGCCGCTTCCCACAAAGAGGGTATAAAAACATATATTTCATATCACTTGATTTACAAAGCCGCTTCCCACAAAGAGGGTATAAAAACATATACCTCATATCAGTTGATTTACAAAGCCGCTTCAAACAAAGAGGGTATAAAAACATATATTTCATATCAGTTGATTTACAAAGCCGCTTCAAACAAAGAGGGTATAAAAACATATACCTTATATCAGCTGATACTTTTCATTTTTAAAGAAATAACAGTATTATTAATACCAGTTTTATGTTTATGTGTTTGAGGGTATCGCTATTTTTATGTCATATTCTCGATATTTTTGAAGAATTATTAAAGTGCTAAGTATTCAGCCAATTGCAACTGACTGAAACTTAATCTATTTGATTGTAGCAAAGCGCAAAGCTACACAATGGGTTATTTGTACTCAACCCACCTGGATGTTAGCGTTATAAGTTGTGAGACTTACCGCAAAGCCGCCAACAATTGAAACAGTTTCCGACGTAAAATGTGGACTTTATTATAATTAACCAAAATAATTTAAGTGGGACATTTGAAACTATTCTGGTTATTAGACGGGCTTTACGTACACGTCGCTGAGGTATTTAAAACAATTATACAACAATGAAACTATTTCTTATGTGTATGATACTGAAAAAAAAACACTTTTTATTACACGATGTGCAACCCCCAATTTTGCAAAATATTTATTCTATGTGCATATAGATTAACAACAAGGGTTACGATTTTCCCGTTTCGAGTGTACAGAAAAAATATTTGGCAGCTGAATTTGCTGCGCGTAGTAGAGCCAAACGAAGGTGAAGAGGTCACACATAGGTTGGGCGTTTACGTAGTATTTGACATTTTTTGTCTTTCGACAAAACAAAAATAAATAATTCAACGGACAAGACTGTAAGTCGCTCATAGCCACCACGCACTGTCGTGCCTAACAATTGCTGGCGCCCCGAGTGAGCACTGGCACAACTAGTAATCAGCTGGTATGTATAACAATGATTTTCGTACCACAGGAAATCTTTGTCAAGAGGTAAAAATGCTGTGTATATTACACTATAGTTACCGACCATTTAAATACTCCTTGGTAACTTAATGTAAAGTGCGGGCTTATAACTCTAAAAATTGGGTATCGAAACCTACGGTGAGCCGTAAACAGAGGGACCCTTGGTTAGCTCTGTGTTTAACCACAAACAAATAAACAAACAAGACCCTCTAAGTCTAAGCTAACTTCGGCTGTGTAATATGTGGTTCATACAAATACACACACACATATATATATACCAAACTATTTTTATCATGACGAGACATACTGTTGCAGTTTCTGTTATTTCAAATCAAATTATTCTTCCTGCTTGAGATACTCACAACTGATTATTTTGCTCATTCAGATAATCACAACCGTATTCGGAAGTTCGATAAATAAAATTAGCGAGAAGAAATAACTATTATGAAGCTTAAATTTTGACGTGTTTTACATATTGTCGTGTATTGTGTGGTGGAAATGTATGCTGTGTCGTGTATTGTGTAGTGGAAATGTATGCTGTGTCGTGTATTGTGTGGTGGAAATGTATGCTGTGTCGTGTATTGTGTGGTGGAAATGTATGCTGTGTCGTGTATTGTGTAGTGGAAATGTATGCTATCCTTATTCAGTGATTGTAATGTAATTAATGTAGATTTCTGTATTTGGAAAGTAATACACTAATTTAAGAAAAACAAAAGTCAGTAATTAAAGATATTTAAGCTTCGGCAATTTTATTTTCACAAAAATCTAATAGTTTTGGACTTTTGAAAAATATATAAAAGCTTTACGATTTGGTATAAAGATGCTTTATTTTTATAAATATTGGAATAAATGGTCGGCTCTGAGACCGTGAGTCTCAGACACAGCCAACTATAATTTAGAAATGCTTATGAGAAATAAAGAAAAATAGTCAGCAGGTGCATCGCCTACACGAATGTTTATTGTTACTTTTATAACACGCTCACAGCTGAAAACGTGGAACGTGTTTAGCCGGATATCGTGAATTCGAACCTTTAATCTTTCGATACACAGCTCAAGAGGATAAACACAAAAAATAGATAGTGAAACTTTGTTTGTTTGTTTGTTTTTGAATATCGCATAAAGCTACACAAGGGCTGAATGCATTAGCCGTCTCTAATTTAGCAGCGTAGGACTAGAGGGAAGGCAGCTAGTCATCACCACCCACCGCCAACTCTTGGGCTACTCTTTTACCAACGAATAGTGGGATTGACCATAACTTTATAACGCCCCCACGGCTGAAAAGGCGAGCATATTAGGCGCGACGGGGATGCAAACCCGCGACTCTCAGATTACGAGTCGCACGCCTTAACACGATTGGCCATGCAAAGCCCTGATAGTGAAACTGGAGAAAAACATTGAAATGCTATGCTTGCCCATGTATGCAATAGTAAAAACGATAACAACGAAGGTAATATAGTAACACGACTTTATGTATGTGTATACACACACTATATTATTTAAATACTATTGATTAGCGCTTGACTACATTCTTTGAAGAAAACAGTTTCTATTGTACTTTGTCCATTAATTACTCCGGTGTGTATTATAAAAAGAATAATAGTTTAGAAATGTATAATAATATTTCATTTGTAAAAGTAAAATAAAACTTTGCTTATAAAATTCTTACTTATTTTATATCAAGGTTTTTTCAGTCACAGTTTGAGATAACTTCTAATGGTTGAATGTTCGGCTATTCTCAGTTGTTGTTTTTTTTTAAATAGGGTGAGTGGTTTATTTCTATCAAAAGCTATCTTCATATATAATCTTTTTTACACTCGGTCAAGCGTACATATGCTAATTTGACGCTTTAAAATTTAATTAAAAATATTTCTTGGACATTTTTGTTTGCACAGAGTTGAAAACTGGATAATTTGTGTCAAGCTGGTTGGATATTTTGTGACAAAGTTTTAATTGGAAATCAGCAACGGAACATCTGTGACGTTATTCTTTAGTCCATCCTTTCCGTATAATAACGGTCTTCGTAGTGAGTAAAAATATCTCAACAATTAAAACTTTAGTGACATTAATAACGGTCTTCGTAGCAAGTAAAAATATCTCAACAATTAAAACTTTAGTGACGTTCATAATGGTCTTCGTAGAGAGTAAAAATATCTCAACAATTAAAACTTTAGTGACGTTAATAACGGTCTTCGTAGTGAGTAAAAATATCTCAACAATTAAAACTTTAGTGACATTAATAACGGTCTTCGTAGTGAAAAAAATATCTCAACAATTAAAACTTTATTGACGTTCATAACGGTCTTCGTAGCAAGTAAAAATATCTCAACAATTAAAACTTTAGTGACGTTAATAACGGTCTTCGTAGAGAGTAAAAATATCTTAACAATTAAAACTTTAGTGACGTTAATAACGGTCTTCGTAGCAAGTAAAAATATCTCAACAATTAAAACTTTATTGACGTTCATAACGGTCTTCGTAGCAAGTAAAAATATCTCAACAATTAAAACTTTAGTGACGTTAATAACGGTCTTCGTAGAGAGTAAAAATATCTTAACAATTAAAACTTTAGTGACGTTAATAACGGTCTTCGTAGCAAGTAAAAATATCTCAACAATTAAAACTTTAGTGACGTTAATAACGTTCTTCGTAGAGAGTAAAAATATCTTAACAATTAAAGCTTTAGTGACGTTAATAACGGTCTTCGTAGTGAGTAAAAATATCTCAACAATTGATACTTTAGTGACGTTAATAACGATCTTCGTAGCAAGTAAAAATATCTCAACAATTAAAACTTTAGTGACATTAATAACGGTCTTCGTAGTGAGTAAAAATATCTCAACAATTAAAACTTTAGTGACGTTCATAACGATCTTCGTAGCAAGTAAAAATATCTCAACAATTAATACTTTAGTGACGTTAACAATGGTCTTCGTAGTGAGTAAAAATACCAATTAAAACTCTTGTAAAGTATGTCAGCCAAATTCGTTATTCCAACGTGTAGGTGTTTAGTACTTTAAACTGACTATTAAAAGAAGGGCGAATAACCACACAGAATTACAAGCCAGATAGCTATAGGATAATCAGCACAGTTAGGTTTTGAATAAAAAAACACTGATTGTCTGAGTATTAAGTGTTTAACTGAAGATTTTTGTAAGTGTCACACTTTACCCAGTTGATGTATGACACAGAATTAGTATAGTGTATCATGTATTTAAATTAGTGGCCCGGCATGGCCAAGCGCGTTTAGGCGTGCGACTCGTAATCCAAGGGTCGCGGGTTCGCATCCCCGTTGCGCCAAACATGCTCGCCCTTTCAGCCGTGGGGGCGTTACCATATGACGGTCAATCCCACTATTCGTTGGTAAAAGACTAGCCCAAGAGTTGGCGGTGGGTGGTGATGACTAGCTGCCTTCCCTCTAGTCTTACACTGTAAAATTAGGGACGGCTAGCAGAGATAGCCCTCGAGTAGCTTTGTGCGAAATTCAAAAAGACAAAAACAAACAATTTAAATTAGCGCCACGTACAATAAGTCTAAAACTCTCTAATTTATTCAGTAAGTAAACCTAACGAGTCAATAAAACTATTTTACTTAGTAAGCCAGTAAAATTATCAGGGCTAGTAAAATAGTCTTTTTTTTACTTGGCAAATAAATAAAATAACTATTTCTAGCAAGTCAGTAAAATTACCTTGTCTATTATGTCAGGAACATTACCTGACAATTATTTACCTAGTAATATCGAAGGGAGAAATTACTAACATAAACCAGATTAGACAATCCATATAAGGTAAGTAAAATATTAAAATTGTGTTACTAATAAAAATCTAGCGAGCCAGCAATATGATACTGTTAGCATAAACTTAGAGACTCATTAAAATTATTTTATCCATATAAACCAACTAAGTGAGCAATATCATGCTACTAATACAAACCTAGTAAGATAGTAAAATTATATTACTAATATAAACCCAGTAAGACTGCCACATTTACAGACACCAATAATCCTAAGCATGAAATAAAAGTTAAATTATTAAGGTACATAAAGTAAAATAGGTTTACCATTACAGACGTATTAAGACAAATCTCAACGTAATAAGATAACTCTATTGTTCTCCACACTGTTATTTTATTATAGCTATATTTTTGTTTTATTTATTGTTATTGGTGGTTTTCTTTATTATTTATACTTCCGTTCTCCTTACTAGTTTACTGTTGTTGTTATTATTGAATGTCTAAAAGCTGCTACATGTTTATAATAAAATATTTGTTCAGAAAGTTCCTGTTGGTACTGTTGAAAGAATGAATTCCCTTGAATATTGAGAACATTCTTTGGGTTTCTTCTAAGAAACTGAGTTTATTCTCAGAACCTATGACCATCTCGCAAGACTTAATAAAGATAATGTAATTTAGGGGTATATGTGAAAGTGCACTGGGATACAAGACTTACAGAATTTCAAACTGTTACTGTGTTGAATGAAAGCGAAGAAACGAAAAAAAAAAAGTTTAGTCTCTGCTCAAAAATTAAATTATTTTGAGAGAAAACAAAAAATGTGGTGTGGGCTTTTATAACGTTCAAAGAGAAAGAGCAAAACGATTACATTAAAAATTAATGATGTTCTTTCAAAGTAATGTGCATCCAATGTAGAGAACATTATGTTTTTATAAGAAAACAACTTGTGTAAAGAGTAGATATTATACTTACTTACCTACATCTAATGTATGTAAAGACTGAAAACTGTAGGAATAGTAAACATAGTTACGTACTGACGTGAGTAAAGAGTGGATATTATACTTACTTACCTACATCTAATGTATGTAAAGACTGAAAACTGTAGGAATAGTAAAATAGTTACGTACTGACGTGAGTAAAGAGTGGATATTATACTTACTTACCTACATCTAATGTATGTAAAGACTGAAAACTGTAGGAATAGTAAAAATAGTTACGTACTGACGTGAGTAAAGAGTGGATATTATACTTACTTACCTACATCTAATGTATGTAAAGACTGAAAACTGTAGGAATAGTAAAAATAGTTACGTACTGACGTGAGTAAAGAGTGGATATTATACTTACTTACCTACATCTAATGTATGTAAAGACTGAAAACTGTAGGAATAGTAAAATAGTTACGTACTGACGTGAGTAAAGAGTGGATATTATACTTACTTACCTACATCTAATGTATGTAAAGACTGAAAACTGTACGAATAGTAAAAATAGTTACGTACTGACGTGAGTAAAGAGTGGATATTATACTTACTTACCTACATCTAATGTATGTAAAGACTGAAAACTGTAGGAATAGTAAACATATTTACGTACTGACGTGAGTAAAGAGTGGATATTATACTTACTTACCTACATCTAATGTATGTAAAGACTGAAAACTGTAGGAATAGTAAACATAGTTACGTACTGACGTGAGTAAAGAGTGGATATTATACTTACTTACCTACATCTAATGTATGTAAAGACTGAAAACTGTAGGAATAGTAAACATATTTACGTACTGACGTGAGTAAAGAGTGAATATTATACTTACTTACCTACATCTAATGTATGTAAAGACTGAAAACTGTAGGAATAGTAAACATAATTACATACTGACGTGAGTACAATTACTTTGTAGGAAACTATGTATATTTGAAAAGGAACGGTAATTGATGTAAATTCACATCAGACATCAATGTTTATACGAAATCATTACTTAACCTCAGAGGATAAAAATCATCTTGTAAACGGCATGAGGTCAGAGCTAGCTCATTACCTGTTACGTGAATTATATTTACGTTTACGCGGAATTAATTCGCTCATCATGAACCCATGATAAGATATCAAGTAAGTTCCAGACCGGAAAGAAAACTTAATATTATTTATAAGTTTGTAAACCCTATATAAATATAAATCATTATTTTAAATCGTATTATTGTATGTACATTAAAATATATTTGTATTAAGAAAGAAAACTCTGTGTATCAGTCTCGTTGGCAGATATCATAAATTTGATATATTTCTATATTTAATTAGCATTCAAATCAAAATTACAATTTAACTCCGTTTCAGGCTATTTGAAATCGTAATTCGTAGCATCACAAATTGGAGGCTCTTTCGGGATAAATTATAATACGTAACATTATGTACGTTTATTAAGTGTGGAAAGACAATACTTAATAATATATATAAAACAAATAAAGAGCGAAAACTACAATATTTAAAATACTCCATATTCTTAAGTTAGATGTATAAACTTTGGTTGTTAAATATCACTCTTTGTTCTCACGTGTGGTGTTTTAGGTTGATCTCTGGCATGACCATATAATGTTTTTAGGTTCCATGATGCAACTAACGCTGTAAACTTTCATTGTTAAAAATCTCTCTTTGTTCTCACGTGTGGTGTTTTTGATTGATTTCTGGCATGATCATATAATTTTTTAAGTTTCATGATGCAACTAACGCTGTGAACTTTGGTTGTTAAATATCACTCTTTGTTCTCACGTGTGGTGTTCTTGGTTGATCTGATGTAGTTAGATTTCATGATGTAACTAACGTTACATGTCTAGTCATAAGGACAGAAAATATGGATCAAACAGAATTATTATTCATAACTTTTTTTCCAACATATTGCTGAAAATGTTATGTTTGCTAGATACCTTCCCTGTAGTCCATCAGTTAAAATAACTTATTAATGAAACTTCATTGTGTAACATTTCGCGAACTTCTGAATTAAACAAATAAGCAAGCCATTCAAACATTGATAATTTTAAAAGATAAAATTAGTTATACCTGAATCTTACCTAAGTGACCCCCTGTCTAAAACAGATAATTTAAAAGACAGTCATCGTATATCTATGTATTTATATGGAAATCGATCAACAGTTGCTAAACTTACGGGCACTTTGAATTAAATACTGTAAACGAATTTTCTAATTTGTTATTACTTTAAATAAGCATTTCTAATAATTGCAAGATAGATAATTAAACTTTAAATATTGCTACAGGTTAAAATACGTTTTAATGATAGAAAAATATGAAGAAAAAATTTTTTTGTATAATAATTTATTATTGAGATCTACGTTTAAAAATATATATTCAGCGAGAATTATGTTTGTGGAATGGAGTTATTACAAATTAATGGTTATATCGGGAGAAGAGGAGATGGATAAACAAATAATGAAAATAAATCCTAGGATGTTTCAACCAGGTTAATCAACTCTAGGTTTAGCTAACGTTTTCTTCGTAATTTTAAGTATGTTGTAGCAATAAAAATAAGACAATAATATCTGCGCTTCGTCCTTACTTTTAGTAATTTATTTTAGGCTTATTTTATATACTGACTATTGAGTTTATTAGGAACCCATTTGAAATTGAGTTGGGTTATGTTTCACCACAACAATGCGTGGACTGAGTCTAATATAATTCTCCGTAGACAGAACACAGATAGTCCATTATTTAACTTTGTGCTAAAAAAAAAACAACAACACCATGCTGGACTGTAATTTGATTCATTGTAGTTCATTTGTTAAAATATGATAACGTTGGCTACTGTAACGTTCAGACTCATCCCAGTGAAGTTCAATAGGGGATTTTGATAATATAATCACGTAGATAAAATAGTTGTCATGAGTTTACAACCAATTTTGAACAAATACAACGCAGTGTATTATTGAAATGTTATATTGAAAGAGCCTTTGTCCAACAGGATTATTATTTAGTGAACGGAATGGACATGACTGACAGCAGCTTTCACCTATGCGACCTCCAATAGGAATCATGAATATTACCCCACACTATTACACTATCCCCAACAATTTGAACTATATGAATTAGACACGTTGAATGACGTTTACCCTACCTTCCGTACAGAAAGGTCTCAAACACGACTAACTATATTGTATCACACATTTATAGTGATGTATTCTCCCCATTTTAAGCTCTATGTGCTACTGAAGCCTGGTTCTCCTATTCGAATCATAAATGAAAAGAAAAATTGAACTACGATTTTTACAATATATTTTGCTTAGAATAGTGTAGCTATTTGAATCCTGACAATTGCAAACAGAATTAATAGATAGGGTGCAATATGAAGTCGCTTGCATTATAAAACTGTCTAAATGTTTTTCTCTCAGTTGTCACCAGTAACTTCTGAATGTTGTTATATTTCTTTATTAGTTCATTGAAGATGAGAGCAATTTTCTGCAAGATTCACACCCACTATCATACTCCTTTGAAAGTCAAAGAGTTCTTTGCTCTTCCCTTTTTTTTTTTTTTTTTTAGTTTAATTATAATACGACTACTAAGTATTTATAAGACCAACGTAATCGTCTGACACATCATATCTTACATATACAAATAGCTTGGGTGTTCTATAGATGTGTGGTTAATAAAAACCCGCAGTCATATTAAATAAAAACAAAAAATGTCTTCCACCAAAGCTTCAAAGCATTTCTTTGTTTTTATGAGTACTTAGCCGTTACAGAAGGTTTAGGCTGGAATCATCTTCTTGAAATCTATCGAAGAACTGAGTTTTCTTTAGTTATAACAATGATATTTATTATAAAAAACTAGAAACTATTATAGAGATGCGTGCTCTGAACCAATCATTAAGCAAGTAATTGCATTTGTTTTATTAAACTGAAAACTTAACAGTAATATATATTTATTAAGTTGATATATTTTAGATAATTTTATTTAGCTGTTTTGGCTTGCAGTTATGCTTAGCAATTGGTGTGCCAATAATCTAATAAGGTATTTCCTTAGTTAATACAAGAGTGTATATGGCAGAATACGTCATTCAATAAAATTTGTAAAATTGTTTCTTAGTTAATGTTGCCATAGAAACCAAAAACTGGAGTATGTGAATAAACTTCTAATTATACAATATTGCATTTTAGCTACTGTAGGTGTTCTTCGTAATACATATAAGTGAGTAGGATAGTCTTTGTTGACAAAGTTCTAGCAACAAACCGAACATATTGTTGACATAATGTGAGTTCTAACAAATGATGCGTTTGTTTAACAATAGACGGAAACACTTAACAATGATCGTTAGTGAAACGTTTTTTACAATATTAACTTTGGTGGAAACTTTGTGAAGACAGTTCCAGCACATTCCTATCAGTGGAAAATGCAATTTCCTTTCATCTCAATAACCTGCCATAAGGATGTTTTTTTTAAAGGAGGCATAAATGTAGCGTTAGGTAACACCTTTTGACAGATCACCCCACGTTCTACTCTCATCGCAAACGCTGTAATGACATTCTGATCCGCAGAACCTAAACTCTGTCTTCTAAAATCAGAGTTAAAAAAATAAGTTTGATAACACTGGGGAACACTTTTTCAGTAACTTTGAGTTGCATTGGATATTTTAACTGATTCTGAAGGATTTTTAGGCGCTGATTTCAAATCTGAAATTAGTTTTTCTCTACAAGCTCTAGTTTGTATGCAATTTGAGGTTAATTAAATTGTACAAATGTGAACTTGCGTAAACCATGTATAAGCATTTTCACGTCCATATATATAGATAGCTTCTAATATTTTGATCATTCTTTATTTGTTTCAAATCAAACATGGCTTCCAAAAATAGATATCATTGCAGAAACAAGCCTGATGCCTTCTGCTACATATGTGGATGCTACACACTCAATCGTCAGAGACATAACATATCCTCGTTTGTCAAGCGTGCCTACAAGGCATATTTTGAAGTTCATCTTGGTGATCAAGACAAGCAATGGGCTCCTCATGTTGTGTGCCACAATTGTGAGGAAATGCTTCAAGATTGGACCAAAGGAAAACGCAATGGTCTGCCTTTTGGTGTTCCAATTATTTGGCGCGAACCTACCAACCATGTAACTGACTGTTATTTCTGCATGGTAAACACAACGGGTGTTGGGAAGAAAAACCGACATAAGATTACGTATCCAAACATTCCCTCAGCTATTCGGCCTGCTCCGCACTCTGAAGAAGTTTCTGTTCCAGTTTTCAAAGGCTTGCCTTCATTGGACGATAAAGACATTGGACATGATACAAGCGAACAAGACAGTTGTGACAGTGAATTGTTAGAAAAGTGTACACAATCGGAGAACTGTTCTTCAGACACTGAACCTTTCCCCGTCCCCAAGCCTCTTCCCCAGGTTGAACTGAATGATTTAGTGCGGGATTTAGGTCTTTCAAAGAAAGCAGCAGAGCTTTTGGCATCAAGATTACAAGGCAGAAATCTTGTTGATCACTCTGTTAAAGTATCATATTTCAGAAAGCGTGACCAGCTTTTTGTGACCTTCTTTTCAGAAGACAGACAGTTTGTTTACTGCCATGACATCCAAGGGCTTCTCAAAGAACTGGGTGTACCTTACTATAGTCCTGCTGAATGGAGACTCTTTTTAGACAGTTTAAAACGCAGTCTAAAGTGTGTTCTTTTACATAATGGGAATGTTTATGGAGCAGTACCTGTCGGTCACTCAGTGCATTTGCGGGAAGACTATGATGATATGAGAATGGTCATGGACTTATTAAAATATCATGAGCACAATTGGATCATTTGTGTAGACTTAAAGATGGTCAACTTTCTTCTTGGACAACAGAAAGGTTTCACCAAGTTTCCATGTTTCCTCTGTATGTGGGACAGCCGAGCACGAGACAGACATTGGGTCCAGAAGGACTGGCCTATTCGTGACACCCTTGAAGCAGGCATGCCAAATATCATACAAGACCCAATTGTAAGCAGAGATAAGATCATCTTTCCTCCTCTTCACATCAAATTAGGTTTGATGAAGCAATTTGTCAAGGCACTGGAAACCGAAGGTGAATGTTTCCAACACATCATCACAGCTTTACCAGGGTTATCATTTGAGAAGATCAAAGAAGACGTGTTTGATGGCCCACAGATTCGAACCCTAATTCGTGATGATCAGTTTGTTGCTAAGATGACCGCTTTAGAAAAGGCAGCATGGTTATCCTTTGTGGCAGTCGTTCAGAAATTTCTTGGAAACAATAAGGCGGAGAACTACAGTGAACTTGTGAACAAAATGCTCCTCGCTTTTCGTGATCTCGGGTGCAACATGAGCATCAAGCTTCATTTTTTGAACAGCCACCTTGATAAGTTCCCTGACAACCTGGGGGGCTGTGGTGACGAACAAGGAGAACGATTCCACCAAGACCTAAAGGTCATGAAAGAACGCTACCAAGGGCGCTGGGACAAAAGTATGATGGCTGACTACTGCTGGAGCATTAAACGAGATTGTCCAGATGAAGTGTACAAACGCAAATTCCTACCTGAATAAAATACACAAACAAATTGATAAGCTATTCCTATAATTTCCTATAATAACGAAAAATTAAAAAAATAAATAAAAATGTCAAATTGCATAAAATCTGTAGCTTGCAGACAAAAACCGACTTCAGATTTGAAATCAACACACTCAAATTGACTATAGAAAGGTCTTTTTTTAAATGCAACAAAATGAGTGTTCCCCAGTGTAATCCATGTATAAGTAACATTTAAACCAATCTGTAGTAATCAAACTGATTCGTAAAGTTGAAACTCTCTTCTGAAAGTAGGTTTAAGTTAGATCTTTCACACATGCCTGTTCACTCCACAGTCACAATACAGTAAACACAGTAATTAACAACGTGAAAACAGTCTTCTGAAAGTAGGTTTAAGTTAGATCTTTCACACATGCCTGTTCACTCCACAGTCACAATATGGTAAATACAGTAATTAACAACGTGGAAACAGTCTTCTGAAAGTAGGTTTAAGTTAGATCTTTCACACATGCCTGTTCTCTCCACAGTCAGGCTTTAGTAAACATAGTGATTAACAACGTGCAAATTGCCTTCTGAAGGAATAGCGTTAAGATGTCTAGCAAACCACCGCGTACTCTGCAATCGGATTGTAGTGTCGAAACTGTTCTATGTTGCCACTGATATATATCTGTCCAAACCTATACAAAGATAGTAAAACAAGTAATAACGGTAAGCTTTTATAACTGTTTCTTTAAATTATTTTGAAGTTTGTGGAAAACTACTAGCTGACGTATTATTTTAACAACGAATAGTAGAATTGACCGTTACTTTATAACGTCCGTAAGGCTGAAAGGGTGAGCATGTTCAGTGAGTGGGATTCGAACCCTCGATCTGCAGACCACCAGATCATGTCATAGCTTATAATGAAATAGTTTATTTGTTGGTTCTAATGTTTCTTTTGCTCTTAGACGAAGGAACATAAGCACACTGCATGTTGATTTGTAGAAGCATATAAGTTTTATAAGACATATACCTTATGTATTCAAAGTTAACACTATTTGTTCCCATGTTTAGGTAGTTATATGTTTTTCAATGGAATTTATCACTTTGTTTTCTAACCGAGTTAACAGTTTCTTTTTCCCGCGTGAATACTTTTGCTCTAACGTCACCGCCTCTTCCTTTTAAGTTTACAGCGAGAATCCATAACGTCTTTTGGTAATTCCCCCGCGAACACTTTCTTCTTTGGCGAGCACTAAGTAACAGTGCATTCGGGATAGTTAGGATCTACACTTACTTCCTAATATGGGTTGCTGCGTCATAAACACGTGAACTTGTACTTGTGTGGTGTAGCGGGGGGGTATCTCCATATAATGCTAGCTATATTCATCAAGTCACTGAGATTTCGATACATTTGAGTATAGTAAACTAGTTCAGTTGATATTTAAAGCGATTGTTACAAAACTCTGGTTCTGATCATCCACTGGCTTCCTCTCATGGTTTATTTGTGTTCTGGTCTATACTAAGCACTCTTAACGTTCACTAAGTGAGTTAAACTAAAGGTCTCTGGCTCATAATATCCGAGTGTTTTTTTTTTACTTTTTTGCAAGCGTTTACGGAATGTCTTTGTTCCTCTGATAATGCTTAGTTATTAGTTCTATAAATCTACTGATTTCTTTGCTTACTTTTGAAAATTAGAATAAAAGCCACACGAGGGATACCCATAAATAATCATTCTTAATGTAGAACTACAGGCAACAGATGAAGTAACCAGTGAGCGGTTTCGAACGCCACCTGTTGGATTTCTTTTATCTAATCGAATATTGGAAATTACGAGGGAAGGGGTATTTGAGACCGTGCTGCGCGAACCATGAATCCTCATATTTATTTTCCGGACACAGTAACCCTAAGACTACGTCCCCGTTCACGTAAAAAAATAAATGTTTTTACGAAATTAAAAAAAGAACCAAACTACAAAGTTTACAATTTCAAACTCATCTTGAAACATTATTGTTCTTAACTTGAGTTCTAAACTCTTTCATGTCTTGTTTGTTTTGAATTAATTATACAACGATCATAAGGACTATGAAACAACCAAAGAGTACCAAAGTCTCTACACAGTTGCTGACATGTCCACTTAAGGACTATGAAACAATTAAACAGTACCAAAGTTTATACAAATAAGTTGCTCACATGTCTATCTTAAGCACTAGGAAACAACCAAACAGTACCAAAGTCTCTACACAGCTTGCTGACATGTCCACTTAAGGACTATAAAACAACTAAACAGTATCAAAGTCTCTACACAACTTGCTGACATGTCAACTTAAGGACTATGAAACAATCAAACAGTACCAAAGTTTATACAAATAAGTTGCTCACATGTCTACTTTAGGACTATGAAACAACCAAACAGTACCAAAGTCTCAACAAACTTGCTGACATGTCTACTTAAGGGCTATGAAACAATCAAACATTATCAAAGTTTATACAAACAAGTCGCTGACATGTCTGTCCTTAGGACTACGAAATAAAATAACCAAATATGACTTCCCTTACGTGCTCCGTTAGTTTCTGTTTTCGACTTTGTTGGATGTATGGTTGTTTAGACATTAGTTATGTTCCGTTCTGGTTTTATTGATATTCAAGTTATTCTTGTTGATACTTAGCTACCTGCATGTTTGGCCTTTTACCTATCTTACTCTGTCATGTATTCTATTATATTATATTTTTAAAGATAAGACTCGTTACCCAACTACTTCATTTATAGTTAATATAATCGGGGACGTTCGATAAACTATTCTAAATACTTCTAAAAATCAGACTTCTACTAATGGCAGTCATATCATCTAACGAAATATGAATATAATATGGGCTTGAACTTAAATGTTGTGCTTTGCGAGCTCGCTAGAGGGCGTTAAACTTCGTTATCGTGTAGAAGGGAACAAAGAAGTTTCCAGCTGAGCACGAGCGTTGTATGATAGTTCTTGATGCGGGCGCACCAGATGTAAGCTGGTAGTAATTTGGCAGTGGAAGTTTTGACAGTATTATCAACTTATTTCCTTGAACTCTATTCGCGTCTCAAGACTGTGTTTTAGATATATTTTGAGATATTTATATCGAAGTTTATTTTGCACGAATATGTTGAAAACTTTATTTTATAAACAATTTAACGAACTGTGAAAAGATAACAGATTGAAATGTGCCGACTCTCGTGAACGTTGTCCCAAATTTCAACTAGATTACTGGAACAATCTAATGATTGTGAAATACAAAAACCTATGAGATCTGGTACCGTATTGTCACCATGTTTTCAAGATTTTGTTCTCTTTAGGTGAACAAATACGCATATTGTATTATAATAGTATAGTAAAGCGTATTTAACTTAAATTCGAGTATAGATTGTAGTACTTAAAAATACAACATTATACAAGGCAAAAACGTTACATTACGTTAATTCGTTCTCTGAGTTTATTCTTTTCGGCGAACGAACGGACTTTGTTGCTCGTAACGATGTTTGTAGTGAAGCTACTGAAGAGACGACACGTTTCTAAGAACAGAATCGGTTTATTTTCTGAGAAAACTAATATTATTCTCTTTATATCGACTATCACTGGTGAGTATAAAAATGAGTATACTTTTTAATTACTTTCAATAGTTTTACAAATCGTTTATAAAGAACAGTAATCAAAATCTGGAAGCGAGCAAACAACAAGAGCACAACTTCTAAAATTGCATATTAATTTTATTATAATAGGAATACCAGTATCAGCATTTCCTTTTCCCCTGAGTGACCGCTCATCCTAAACGATACAGAGTCACTACCTAAAAGACGTTTGACAGGGACTTTCGCTTATTTCAGATAAACGCTCTCAAGACAAAATAAATGTATCCCTTACAATCAAATATTTATATTAAACTAGCGCTTGCATAGGGTCTCCTAAAGTGCTCTGTTTCAAGAGTATATAAAACAAATATTAAGAGTAAAATATTTTTTATTTCTTGCTTTTGAAGTTCACAGCTCACGCTGCATCCTTTAGAGTAAATAATTATTGTGATTCATAGCATTCACACAACTTACGTCAGAACAGTACAAATTGCAACGTTAGGCGTCCCTTATATGACGTTATTTTAGTTTCTGCTGACTGACTGGCAAACAAAACACTACTTTGTAGTGGTGCAAGTGGCTAAAACAGGTAACCCTTCCAGGGGGCCTTCGGCCTCCGTCCGGGAAAATAAAATTTAACATTAAAAAGCGATGCAAAAATTGAAAGCCCATTCATTCATGTATTATATGCCCCCAATTAACAAGATGATGAGAAATAACTTACTAAGTAAAATGTTGTAAGGCGTTCTTACACGATAACGTAAAATATTAACAAGCAACAACTAACTACGCAACTCTAGTAAGCACTTTTCCAACTAAGCTTACGAAAACCAGATCTCTTTTCATAAATATAATTATAAGGTTAATTTAGCATCTATTTAAGACAATGATTTATCTGAGAAAAAGAAAGGTGTTGAACATCGAATCTTAAACATACTTTGGGTTAGACACCGGCAAACGGTTTCGATGCATCATGAGCTGGAAATATTAGTATGGAATGATTGCGACACCTTTAAGAATTTATATTGTTACAAAACGCATTTTGTTTTAGTTTTTAGAACAGAATAAATTTATCTTTAATTTTTTTCTCATGAAATAACAACTTCCATATACCTCCCACTAAACTCCACATCTCTGATCCATATGCTTCCCACTAAACGCTAGGTCTCTGATCTATATACTTCCCATTAAACGCTAGGTCTCTGATCTATATACTTTCCACTAAACTCTAGGTCTCTGATCTACAGACTTCTCACTAAACTACAAACTTCTGATCTATATACTTCCCACTAAACTCCAGATCTCTAATCTATATACTTCCCACTAAACTCCAGATCTCTAATCTATATACTTCCCACTAAACTCCAAATCTTTTATTTTTGTACCTGATGAATATGCTTTTTAAATTTCTCTACTTTTCATGTGTTATATATGCTCTACAGGACTCTAAGTATCTTTAATTATTAGAAAAACTGCTCTTTACGTTTCTTAGTTTTTTCGTATACAATGAAACAGTCAGCATCTAAATATGTTCACTACATTAAAATCTCTTCTGTGTTTCTGAGATTTGATATTTTCGAGATTTTTGCGTTGTTGTTCTTCGATGATAAAAATACACCTTCTGGGGCTATTTTTACTTTTGTTGAGGTAAGTCTATGCTCTAAAATATTTGGAGTGTTTAGTCAGTTAGGTATATTTTTTTGTTGTTTAAAAGGAGCCAATCCACCTTCGAAAGGAGCTTAACATTTTGTTAAGAAAGTACGTTCTATAATGTATATTTATCCTTCAACGCCGTGAGCATGACGTATATTCTTAGCTTTTCAACATTATAAACATATCTTTAAAGTATTTTTATATTATAAGAAGCGAAAGAGAAGCCTGATGTTATCCTAATTTAAAAGTAATTAGGGCCTTTAAATATTATGACATATGAACATCATGATAGTACCTTAAAGGCATTAAAGGTCCCTTTGAATCAGAATAGCAAGATCTCCTTCAAAGTCCCCTTTTTATACGAAGAAATAACGAATCCTTTTAAAGTATCTTTTTTATTGTCGTTCAAATGAACGAGACCTCTGAAGTACACTAGGTTTATTGACAAGATTAACTAGTTCCATAGAGCCATGAACTTTTTAAATGTTTTTGACTTACTAAACAGTATCAACTTTTTTACACAGTCTGAACTCATTAGTGAGATAAGTACATCTTCTAAAGATTTCTTCCACAACGATAATGCTTGAATATACCTTCTTGGTTAACATATTTATTCTGTTTCCAGGAGATTTTCTGATGAATGACACAGATTAACTAGTCCTTGAAGTTTTCAGTTGAGTAATAACTTTTTAAGCTCACAACTTTCCTATAAGAATATGACGTATCAAAGATAACTGAGCCTAAGATGAGAACACTTTCTATAACCTCGTGTTTATTCCCGACAATTCCACCCTTTTTCCCTCTCGAGTCTCCGAGATTTCTAACTGGATCTACTTTCTATAACTCTAGAACACGTTCGCAAAACGGCTGATTTCCATTTCTTGGCCAACTTGTTTAATGCAAAAAGTTCCAGCTCAATAACCGTTGGATTGTCATGATTGTTGGCTCCTTCAAACTCTCCTACTTTACTAATATCGTCGAAATAAATTATTTCCCAATTTTCGACCCTATATCTCTTAGTTTTATGCATGTTATGTATTGTAATTGCTTGATAGAAGCCCTCCTTTCTTATTATACATCACCATGGACACCCACGTGCAAAGTAATCATTATGTGACCAATAATTTAAAATGAACAGACTTGCCAGGAGTTTTGAATTTCCCAAATTCTTAAAGAAATACTTCGGTGTTTAAAACCAATTTAAAACAAGTGTAATTTTGTTTTATATCACGATTTTCGTCTCAAGGTTATAGAAATAATTATTTGGTCGTAACATCCCTGATTTTGAACTGAAAGATTAGAGTGAAAACAAATAGTCAGCAGTGCCCATCCCTAATTCTTGGGCTACCTTGTGTGAAGAAATAGCGGATCTGAATATCGTTCCCTTAGCGCATCCATAGCACAGGATCGCGAGGGTGTTTCTGCCACAACGGGTGTACGTTAACTACTAAGCCTCTCTTAGCCTGATAATTATAATACTGCTTAAGTTTATCGCAGTCCGAATATGTGGTAACTACTAAACCTTTTCAGCCTAAAGATTATAGCACTACTTAAGAGTATCACCGTGCGAGTGTACGTTAACTACTAAGCCTGTCTTAGCCTAACGATTACAACACTAATTAAGACGGTCCTCATAGAGAAGCAACTTCGCATGATCCTCATTATTGTGTCCTGAATATAACTATTTAACCGTTTACGGAAAGCCTAACTTTATCCAGTGATGAGCCTACTAGATTCTAGACACCATGGTCCATCACTTGGGTCTCGTGACCCCAAAAAAAGGAAAAGAAAGAAATCGTCTTCCGCATTCTGGGGCGTTAGTGTTTTATGAGCGTGATGGTCAAATCCCAATATTCGGTCAGACATGAGTGGCCCAAAAGTTGGTAGCTGGTGTCATACACTTGTTGTATTCCTTCTAGCCTATAACTTAAAAGTAAAAAATAGCTAAGTGAAGGTAGGCTTCGTGTAGCTTAGCGCAAATAACCAAAATAACTCTTCTCGTAAGTAATTAACTTTGTACCATCTAGGCTTATACAATTCTTTTTTTCTCTCGCATTTTTGTATAAATTGCAACCTGTGTTACGTCAAGCAGCGAACTGATACGTATGTCTTACACATTCGTATTAGATCTCGTAGAGCTCTGATTACACTGCACAACAAAGGTTTTGTTTCTTGAACACTGTTAGGTATTCTTTATAGATTTTTGGCTGCTGATCACGAAAATCACATCCAAATTTGCCCACCACTTACCGTTTCATCGAAATCTTTGGTTTCACCAGGACTTTGCTACAATAGAAAAACGATATCAGGGCAACTGGAATCCGTCAATACTTGCTGGCTACTGTTGGACACTGCAACGTGATGCACCGGACATTGAATACAAACGAAAATCAGGAGCAAAACACTTTTAATTATGTTGAACTTAATAGGGTATTAGAAACATAAACGCAATTAAATACGTTATTGCCGGTAAACAGTTAACTGTCTATTTCTCAGAGTTCCTACGTGATGAAGCAAAACCAAAACTATATTTGTGCATACCCACCAGGTACCTGTCACAATCAGCAAAAACTTTTCAAAAACATTGTTGTGCAGTGTTACCTTCTTTACCCCGGCAACCAATGAAGGAAATTTCTATATAGACCTTTCGAAAACAAATTCCATTTTACTCTGGAGTAATATCTACTGGTGTCATTATTAGATGGCATAGATTATATGCTCTATCCCCCTCTTCTTCCCCTGGAACTTATGTCTCCGCTTGGTCCAGTTAATTCTTTTTCTATTTGCTTAAGAATGACCTGACTGTGGTCAGTGTTTAAAACCATTTGAAAAAAAAAAAATTCTAGTATACACGTATTGGGAGGGGGTATTATGTCAAAATAATATCATTAAACCAAATAGGTGTTGGCGGAGGGTTTTGAAACGTTACAAACATTTTTCTTTTCTATTATACCGTCATTTTCCTTAACAGTATGTAATTTAAATACTGAGCACAGTGTTAAAGAGACTTCTGTGAATGTATCAGTAAGCTTACGGACTTACAACAGTAATTCGAGGTTCGATTTCCCGTTGAGGATAGAGAACCATATAGCCCATTTTGAAACAGCAACAGCGGCTGTAACTCGGTACTTTATAACTAAGTTAATTAAAAGAAACGCTCTAAATCAAGGATGTATTTATGACCACCCATGGGCCCGGCATGGTTAGTTGATCAAGGTGCTCGAATCGTAATCCGAGGTTCACTGGTTCGAATTCCCGTCACACTAAACATACTACTTGCTCCTTCGGCCTTGGAGGCGTTATAATGTGATGGTGAATCTCATTGTTTGGTGTTTAAAGAGTAGCCCAAGAGTTGCTGGTGGGTAGTTATGACTAGCTGCCTTCCCTCTAGTCTTACACTGTTAAATTAGGGACGGCTACTATAGATAGCCCTCGTGTAGCTTTGCAAGAAATTCAGAAACAATTCCTCCAAACAACAATGATCAGTAACTTATATGGTTAGTTTAAAAAATAATCTATATTTCATTTCAATGCTAAAGGTTCGTTTCTTCTTTTATATTCACACAATAGTTCATTTGTTGTCTAATTTTGATGTTTATCTATGCATACGAAACCGATAAAGGATGACGTAACACAGCTATAAATAACACCGTAAAAACTTATAAATTTTGTTAACCAAGTTTCCTTGTTTAAAACTTCTGAGCGATAGATAAACTCTTCACTCTAATAATAAAACAATTTAGTTAGATAAAGAATATATATATATATGTTTGTATATCGTGTTCTGAATTTATTATAGTCATCTGAACTGAGAGCTTTCTTTGGGTTACGCTGCTATTTAGTCTCGCATAGATTCAGGTAATTATCACACGGAGAATAGTTTAGAACTCGAGTCTGTAACCAGACCCATGCAGTAATAACTAGCCCTTATCTCCAGAATCTAACCAATGTAATCTGACTCCACCCGCCGTTCTCTCTTCTTTACTTTCGATGTTAAATGGAGTAATGAACGTCCGCGCTAGTTAACTAGAGAAGTTAGAAATTCGAATTTATGCATATATACATAAGACGTAGTTGATTGAACAGTAAACAGTTCTAGTTGGTCGTACTTCTCGTATTAATGTCGTAGCCAGAGAAAAAGATATAACGTAAACTACGACCGCGTTATCTGCAACCAATCGGGCCACTTGTTCAGAAATCTCAGAACGACACCACATAAGAAAGCACTGTTAAATGAGAGAAGAAACAAAATCACTTTATACAGGTAAGAAATTGTTTTATCGTATACAAATCTTCATCGTTAATTCGTATTTGCGAGCCACTAAAAAAACACGTTTCGAAATAATTAGCCGATAATGCAGTATTGTTATTATTCAAAATAAAATTCTAACGTAGAACTCTTCTCAAAGGCGCTCCCACAGTGACGTAGCCGTATGTCTTCGGACTCACACCGCTAGAAACCAGGTTTCGAAACCGTGGTAGGCAGAGCACAGATAGCAGACTGTGTAGCTCTGTGTTTAATTCAGAACAAAGAAACGTCTCGAAAGTACTTTCTGCTAGGCAGTAGTTTAAATTTCTAAATCCTGGAGAATAATATGGTAAATCATAACCCAAATTTGGACAATGTTTTAATAACAAAAGTTTGGTTATTTTGTAAAATGTTTGTCCAGTGTGTGTGTTATAACAAAAAGAGAGTCAGCAATAGCTGATGTAAAGTTACATGTAAATTGAGTTCACGATCTGTTGCAGCGTAAACACGTTCCGCCGCTTGGGTCTGTTCTGTGGGTGTGTTGTAAGAGTGACTGTCAAACCCCACTTTTTTAGTCGAGGTAGCCCTAGAATTGTCGGTTTGTGTTGTTAAAGATTTTCTTTCATCTAGTCAGTTCAAAATTATGGTGTAACGTCGTGAAAATGTTTGAAAGATACGAGTTCAGAAGAGGACGTTTTCGTTGTCATTTCTAGTGTGTTAGGCCTGGCATGGCCTAGCGCGTAAGGTGTGCGACTCGTAATCCGAGGGTCGCGGGTTCGCGCCCGCGTCGCGCCAAACATGCTCGCCCTCCCAGCCGTGGGTGCGTTATAATGTGACGCTCAATCCCACTATTCGTTGGTAAAAGAGTAGCCCAAGAGTTGGCGGTGGGTGGTGATGACTAGCTGCCTTCCCTCTAGTCTTACACTGCTAAATTAGGGACGGCTAGCACAGATAGCCCTCGAGTAGCTTTGTGCGAAATTCTAAAAAACAAAACAAACTTCTAGTGTGTTAATTTTACAGTTTAACTGTGCTACATTGTGTACTGGAAAAAGTGTGCTAACGTTTTCTGTTTTCTAGCTCCTTCATGGTCACCTAGGAAACAATACTTTTAAAGAAACGTGATAAACACGTCCACATGATAATGTTGTATGTTATTGGTGTGAGCATGCGTATACCGCGTTTTTGCACCAAAGGTTTATGTGCGTGCACGTTGTAATAACAAGCACGAGACGACTTTAAACTCAAGGGAACTAACAAGATAAGCATCGTAGGACAAAAAGTAGATACGTTTAAATTAGAAATTTCTTGTTTGCTAAGCCTTTCATAAACCCATTCACTACAGTTATTAAAAAAGGTTCAAAGCCGTGTTTTGTTGTCCGTATTCTTATATTTAGTTTGAAGCTCATTTATAATAAGTTTAAAACTTTACTGCCATACTCTTAAAAAAACTGGCATTTTTTGTTATTCTTAAGAAGTTTTGAATCCAAATAAAAACGGTATAAAATCTTATCCTTATTTCTTTGTAACTCGCTTCCATAATTCTTTCACAAAGTATTCATTACTTTTTCTAACCCCAAACTTATCTATAAAGTTCAGCACGGCGCTGTGTAGGTGTTTCGTCAGCTTTTGCCTGATAATTTCCTTGCGCGAAAAACAGGACGTGTTTTTAATTCGTGAACTCTGATGAGTACCAGCTACATCAAAATAGAAACATAGTGCTTGTTTCTGTGAAAATCACGTGTAACGAAGGACATTTTGGAAAAAAAAACAAAACAACAACCGACGTTTTAGACTTCAGAGTGATTAATTTTTCAACTTCCTTTTTATGTGAAAGAATTTTCTGGTTAATCTTATAAATAAGGTAACACTGCATACAATCCAATCACCTAAGTGGGGAAACAAAATAGAGAGAAAGAGAAAGAAAAAACGCGGTTATCAACAGTGTGGGGTTAGCCGCACTCTTCTGACAACAGAATTAGTTTTTGTTCCTTGGGTACAATACATTACTTGTAAGAGTAACGGTCTAAAATTGACGTTTTTATTAGAGTAAGGCTGCTGAAATAGAATATTAAATTTGAGCTAACGTAGAACGAGGAAATTAATTGTTAAGTGACACGTTACATTGGTATTACAAATAATTTCCGAGTAAACAGAAACACGTGCCATGCGATGTTAGCGACAAACAGACTTGAAGAAAGCTGAGATACTCGGAAAATAAATTAAAGATAATATATTACACTTTTTCTCTGCAACTAAGAATTACAGACAGTTTTTATTTTAATCACAACATCATGTGATAAGAAAATAAAGTTAGCATCTTAAATATCGTGCAACAAATGGAGCGAATAGAACCATTCTATGACTGTACAGTAAACTAAATGTTCCACCCTAAAGACTAAGTAATAACGTAAGTGGAGACACAATTGGAAATATTGTGCTACAAAAGTAGGCAGGAAGAACATTTTTCCCTCATTATCACGTAATTAAACAAAAAGTGAACATTTATAAAGTATTTAATATTACATGTATCAACAGTTCACGTTCATTTTGTGTCATAAAATAGATAAATAATACAACTTTTGGTTGTTGTACACAAAACCTAATACTTTAGGAAAAACAGAATACTATAAAATAAATATTTCATTGTAGCTTAATGCTGTGCTTTAACAAGTAATCATTAAAATAATTCGTGACGACGAGAAACCCACTCGAAGTCGAGATGTATCTCAGGACGGCTTGTATAGATATTAACACTTTTACCAAAATAAAGCTGAGAACAACGTTTCGACCTTCTTAGTTTAGCTTCGGGTTAACAAAGAGAGAGTTTGCCACTGAGCGCTACTGGACACGTGTCTTAGGGACGAGAGTGTAAACGGGTACGGGGTTGTAGGGGGCGTTGCAATTAGATGTTAGGTTATTAATTAGTAAAGATGTTCCTTTACATTGGTTTAATTTTATACCTTTACTAATTAATAACCTAACAACTAACCGCAACGCCCTAAAATCCGTACCCGTTTATATTCTCATCCTTAAGACATGTCTCCAGTAACGGTCAGTTGTAAACTCTCTAGTTGTTAACCTGAAGATGACCTAGGAAGGTCAAAACGTTGTTTTATGCTTTATTAGTAAAAGTGTTAATACCCATACTAGCCGTTCTGAGATACATAATCACAAGAATAGCTTGCGGTAACAAGATGGAAATAACCAGTTGTTACCATAACAGAAAAAAGGCATTTTAAAGTTAACTTCGTGTAAGGAATAAAACAGTTCACTCCTATGGTATTTGTTATTTAAGCAAATACCTTATAAAAACCATGAAAGTACCCTTAAACACCAAGTCTTATAGGAATCATCATAGTACCCTTAAACACCATATTTTATAAGAATCATGATTGCACCTTTAAACACAATGTTTTATATAAAGGTGACGTCGTAAAAGAAGTGTAATAACACCTTTAAAAATCAGGTTATGTAGAAATTATAGAAGCGCCTCCAAAGTTCATGTTTAACTTATAAAAGGAATGTGTAAAACGTAAGATGTACCACCCATAAAGTCGTGGGGTCAAAAGAACAAAAAAATCAACATGTTCAGTGAATAAAAGTGAAAATATGTAGAAAAACCAATAACTGGTGACGTCACAAAACACGTGCAATTTTTGATAATCGTTTATAAGCTTTCACAAACAGAGACATTTTTACTTCCCATTTTCAGACTCTTTTCATACATACGATAATGAAGCCAGGACTTATAAATTTTTCATTTTTTTTAAATGTTTAATTTTTGCTGTTTATGTAAACAAGTACTTTTAATGGTCGATTTGTTTTCCAGAGCTTTGTGTTGCCTCATCCCTAGACCGTTTCGGACCACGATTTGTCCACGAACCGCCATCACTTGTTGAATTCGACAATAATACCGACACTATGGTTCATTGTTCAGCACGAGGCAGTCCGATTCCTCGTATTACGTGGACGCATAAGGACGGAAGTGACATAGGAGATGTACCTGGGCTACGTCATGTCCGGTCAGACGGGTCACTTTTCTTTCCGTCCTTTCGGAGCGACAATTATAGGCCCGATATACATGATGCTACTTACATTTGTGTTGCTTCAAACGTCGTGGGAACACTTGGTAGCAGAGATGTGCGTATAAAAGGAGGTAGGTTACTTGTGTGCCCCCTTCCCCTGGTGGGAAGGCGGAAAGCTTACGGATTTACGTTAAAATTAGGGTTTAAATTCCATTCGGTGAGCACAGCAGATAGCCCAATGTGACTTTACTGTAAAAACAACAACGAAAACATAGGTTACTTGTATTCAATAGCCGAGTTAATCATTGACATACTGTACTTTCAGTGAATGTATTAATAATCAAATTTAAATTTACAGAATAAATGCACGTGAACATCTAGATGCTCTAACCAACTACTGGGTCATGTTAAGAATAGGTCGGGCTTTCCTTCAGTGTATTAAAACATATTTAACATGTCCGCGATAGTTGTACTTGAAACTGTCCCGAAACAACTGCAAAAGTCAGTCTTGTTGAATTTCGTATTTTCTTGTTTAAAACACGTTTGAAAAGTTAGTATTGATCCGTGATGACGAGAAAACCCACTTGTGGAGAAAATTATACATGCGAACTTGATGATGACCGAAGAAGGTCGAAATGTTGTTCGCTCCTCTACATTGTGTTTTCGCTACTCACACCATTCGTTTTTAACATGTGTAAAAGTCAGCTGAGTTTTGTATTTTTATGTTTAGAATACTTTTAAGAGATCTGAAAAAGTCAGTATTGTTGAATTTCGTATTTTCTTGTTGTAAAATAAATATGAAAAATCAACATCGTCGAGTTTCGTACTTTCGTGTCCAAAACAGTTTTTAAAAGTTTACCTTAAGTTGTGGTGTTTAATTTTTAATTTTTTTTTTATGTTTAAAGACTTTCTGGAACAGCTGCAATGGTTTGTATTTCAAAACACAAAGTAAGCGTTAAAACCGTTATGAATAAAAACCAAATATGCAGTTATTCAAATGTGGTACAAAATGATGACGACATATTTACCTTTCTCTGTCGCCAATTGTTTACCTTTTCCTTTGTTATTTGCTTACACTGTAGTCCGTTATTGATTCTGTACTAATGTCTGTATTGTTGAACTTCGTGTTGTCGTTTGTTTGTTTGTTTGTTTGGAATTTCGCACAAAGCTACTCGAGGGCTATCTGTGCTAGCCGTCCCTAATTTAGCAGTGTAAGACTAGAGGGAAGGCAGCTAGTCATCACCACCCACCGCCAACTCTTGGGCTACTCTTTTACCAACGAAAAGTGGGATTGACCGTCACATTATACGCCCCCACGGCTGGGAAGGCGAGCATGTTTAGCGCGACGCGGGCGCGAACCCGCGACCCTCGGATTACGAGTCGCACGCCTTACGCGCTTGGCCTTGTCGAGTTTATATAATAGTTTTGGTAAAACTTCCAAAATTTTAATAACTGGGTCTCAAATTGTTGTAAGATTATACCAATAGTAATGTATCTCAAACACTTCTTTACTAGCACAACACCAGCTTCAGGTGAGAAAGGTGTTTAGTGATCCAACTGCTTTTTATTTGTTGTCTCATAATGTGGGAAATAAATCACATCTTTTTCCTAGTTTTTTTCATCAGTTTCAGGAAAATAAGAAGTGGAAATGCTTGTACACTGGATAATCATACGTGTAAAGTGGGCCGCTTTTGTAATATTACACTGTAATATCTATATTACATTAAATTAGAGTCGATGAATGCCGTCGTATCTTGTGTCTTTATAAATATAAATGTGACAAGTGGGTTAAGGAGTTAGACTCGTAACCCGAGGGTCGCGGGTTCGAATCCCCTCGCACCAAACATGCTCACCCTTTCAGCCGTGGGTGCGTTATAATGTGACAGTCAACCCCACTATTCGATTGTAAAAGAGTAACCCAAGAGTTGGCGGTGGGTGGTGATGACTAGCTGCCTTCCCTCTAGTCTTACACTGCTAAATTAGGGACGGCTAGCACAGATAGCCCTCAAGTAGCTTTGCGCGAAATAAACAAACAAACAACTTTTCGTTTTTTTATCATCAATGTTTATTTTTTATATAATCCCTGTTGTTAATGTGGTCACAACTGATAATGGGTGGTTTTATCCATTCTATATCAAACTGTTTACTTCTTGTTTTTCACGAGAAATTTCTTATTTTGTTGGCTATTACAAGTTTGGTTTCTCGATATTGATTTAGCGTAAGACTTAATTATCTCTTAGTAGTATTAAACATTCGTCTTCTTCTCATGTGTTTCGATATCTGTCTACTGTTTCTTGTGTTTCATGAGAACATGCAGGAACAGAAGTGATGTGTCCACCTACTTCATCATTCACGTGGTTATGAAATCTCTCTTATGTACAACAGAAGTATTTACTTCATAGAATGCAGTTTTCTACAGTGTTGTGTGTATATCTTCTTATTTCAGTCTTCCAATATACAGCTGGGAAATAATTGAAATAAGTGATGTGAGCAATTACATGCCCTTTTATGTCAAAACATGCTGGATTTTAATCAGGAATTTAACACTTTTTTTTCTGATAAGCCGAGTGAAACGTATGTCCGTTCTTGTGGTTTATCGCCATCTTATGGTTTCTCTAACGTTACATTTAGGATTTCATACACATGAAATTCACTACAACCAACATTTCATTAAGTTTGATCTGATACTTTACATGGAATATTTTAATCAGTTTGATCTGATACTTCACGTATAACATTTCAATAAGTTTGATCTGGTACTTCACTTGGAAAATTTTAATCAGTTTGACCTGAAACTTCACTTGTAACATTTCAATAAGTTTGATCTGATACTTCACTTGGAATATTTTAATCAGTTTGATCTGATACTTTACTTGGAACATTTTAATCACTTTGATCTGATACTTCACGTATAACATTTCAATAAGTTTGATATGGTACTTCACTTGGAACATTTTAATCAGTTTGATCTGATACTTCACTTGGAACATTTTAATAAGTTTGACCTGATACTTCACTTGTAACATTTCAATAAGTTTGATCTGGTACTTCACTTGGAACATTTTAATCAGTTTGATCTGATACTTCACGTATAACATTTCAATAAGTTTGATCTGGTACTTCACTTGGAACATCTTAATCAGTTTCACCTGAAACTTCACTTGGAACATTTTAATCAGTTTGATCTGATTCTTCACGTATAACATTTCAATAAGTTTGATCTGGTACTTCACTTGGAACATCTTAATCAGTTTGACCTGAAACTTCACTTGTAACATTTCAATAAGTTTGATCTGATACTCCACTTGGAAGATTTTAATCAGTTTGATCTGATACTTCACGTATAACATTTCAATAAGTTTGATCTGGTACTTCACTTGGAACATCTTAATCAGTTTCACCTGAAACTTCACTTGGAACATTTTAATCACTTTGATCTGATTCTTCACGTATAACATTTCAATAAGTTTGATCTGGTACTTCACTTGGAAAATTTTAATCAGTTTGATGTGATTCTTCACGTATAACATTTCAATAAGTTTGATCTGGTACTTCACTTGGAACATTTTAATCAGTTTGATCTGATACTTCACGTATAACATTTCAGTAAGTTTGATCTGATACTTCACGTATAACATTTCAATAAGTTTGATCTGGTACTTCACCACGAACATTTTAATCAGTTTGATCTGATACTTCACGTATAACATTTCAATAAGTTTGAACTGATACTTCACTTGGAACATTTTAATCAGTTTGATCTGATTCTTCACGTATAACATTTCAATAAGTTTGATCTGGTACTTCACTTGGAACATCTTAATCAGTTTGATCTGATACTTCACTTGGAACATTTTAAGCCGTTTGATCTGATACTTCACTTGGAACATTTCAATAAGTTTGATCTGGTACTTCACTTGGAACATTTTAATCAGTTTGACCTGAAACTTCACTTGTAACATTTTAATCAGTTTGATCTGATACTTCACTTGGAACATTTCAATAAGTTTGATCTGGTACTTCACTTGGAACATTTTAATCAGTTTGATCTGATACTTCACTTGGAACATTTTAATCCGTTTGATCTGATACTTCACTTGGAACATTTCAATAAGTTTGATCTGGTACTTCACTTGGAACATCTTAATCAGTTTGACCTGAATCTTCACTTGTAACATTTCAATAAGTTTGATCTGATACTCCACTTGGAACATTTTAATCAGTTCGATCTGATACTTCACGTATAACATTTCAATAAGTTTGATCTTATAATTCACTTGCATCATCTTCATCAGCCTGGTCTGTTATTTTACTGGTAACATCTTATGTAACACTTATTACTTCTTATAAGAGCTTTTGACACATGTTAACTGCAGAATTCCATTCTTTTGATAAAATATGCTGATGAAAGTCGTTAAAAGCTTCGTTGTTCGGGTTCAGTATTAATGTTCGTAATTTAACACAGTATTTAAAGGTCGATTTTATTTACCTTTTTAAAGTTTTCGAAGTGCTTATTTGTAGTACTAGAGATGTACAAACTGATGACTTCTACAAATTACATAAAGTACGAGTGTTGAGTGTTTGTACTTCAATTAACATTCTTGTTTTGTACGTTTTGAAGTTACGTAATCGGTTTTATAATAACACCTTCACTTTTTTTTTATTCGAAATAGTAACGTGCTTAGTTTTAATACTTAGTTTTACATAAAATCCTCGGGTAACAGTGTGAAAACTAACAGTTCTCTTGAGGAAGAAACATTGTGCATAAGTTCAGGCAATTATTCGACAAGTTTGGGTTTAAGTTAAGTTAATCTGAACTAATCTTTTACTCAAAACCCTATTAACAAAAGGCGAAGTCCCATTAAGTGAATAAGATAAAAGGGCTAGCTTCTAGTCTAACGTATTATTTTGTATGAAAGAATAAAACTGGGAAAACGTTGAGAAGTTTAAGAAAAACGTAAATAAAATGTCTAATCAGGTAACAAGAGAAAAATCTATTAATTCTTCGCATTCTTCGAAGTACCAAAAATAAATGGAAGTCACTAAATCACGAGTTCTGTATGAGAACAAAATAAACACCAGGACTTATATGCAAGCACTGTTTCAAAGGTTATAAATAAAATAGGTTAAGTGGAAGTCACTAAATCACGAGTCCTGCTATATGAGAACAAAATGAACACCAGGACTTATATGCAAGCACTGTTTCAAAGGTTAGAAATAAAATAGGTCAAGTGGAAGTCACTAAATCACGAGTCCTGCTATATGAGAACAAAATGAACACCAGGACTTATATGCAAGCACTGTTTCAAACGTTACAAATAAAATAGGTTAAGTGGAAGTCACTAAATCACGAGTCCTGCTATATGAGAACAAAATTAACACCAGGACTTATATGCAGGCGCTGTTCCAAAGGTTAGAAATAAAATAGGTTAAGTGGAAGTCACTAAATCACGAGTCCTGCTATATGAGAACAAAATGAACACCAGGACTTATATGCAAGCGCTGTTTCAAAGGTTAGAAATAAAATAAGTTAAATGGATGTCATGACATACATTTACTCTGGTGCGATTGAAATATCAGGTTTATCAATAGTGTTTGTAGTCTGTCCACATATAATACAGTTTGATCGTTTAACATTTCGGTGTCTTGAATTTTCAAACATCCTTGAAGTGTTGTCTATGTTAATATTAATTATTGACTTCGAGTTTATTTTAAAATAACTTAATATTCAAAGGAAAACGTATGTATCTTATTTTCACTGTTTCTTTTCTTTCAACTTCACTGTAAAAAAAATTCAGTTGAACTTACGCAGCACGTAGAGCGTTTTGCCATATTTTAAACATAGTCTGGTTTAAATTCAGGGAAGGTACAAGTTTTTCTTTGCATTTTTCTTGTTCATTTATAACTCTGTACGAAAATCACGTACATGGAGAATATCATTTCCCATTGGAATAAAAAATTTCCAAATTCTTTTCAGAGCTGTCAAAGAAAAAAATCTCTTCGTCCTTGAACTTAAATCGGAACTGAAAATTTTAAAGAATCTGTGGAAAAAAATCTTCGTCTATATGTTTTCGACATTTTACGCGAATTACAGCTGAGAAACGTAAATGAAAAGAAAATATAAAGAGTCTTTAAATATAAATTTGTTTTGATTTATTTTGTTTTAATTTTTAAGTTATATCAAGATAATATTATGAAAATTTCTAAAAGTTGCATGATTAAAGTTTATTACCCATCTATTGGTACTATTGTTTAGAGTATTCAGGTACTAATGTCTGGGATGCATCGTTAAAATATTCTGCGAGTTTCTTTCAACAATGCTTTTGTAGTGCGTAAGTTTTACGTTCAATATCTTTCGTATTATTTCCTAAGTATCTTATTTCTCTTTTGTATCACATAAAATATAATTAAATCAGAATTTCTGTGAATGTCATTGAGGCTGGATGTAAATTTTTTTAACTGTCGGGAGTATTTGTGAATTTTGTTTTTTACTCACATCATAACGTAACATAAAATATACCGTATTTGGAAGGTCATGCATTGTTTTTAGTGTATTGGGCCAGTATAAAATAATATTATTTTACATTCTTATTAATAATATCGCGATATTATTTCATAGCCTAAGGATCCTGCTAATGGCTTAAATGCTATACAACTGTAAAACATTCATGAAGAGGTATACTATCTTTTTATTATCCTGTACCATCCTTTGAGCTACACGAATCCACTATTAACTTTGGTAGTCTGAAATAGCTCACACTTCAGTTACAACGTTTCTCTCAGACACTTCAGTTACAACGTTTCTCTCAGACAACCAAGGGAATAACGTAAATATGTTTGAACGATAAGTAAAACTGGTTTAATACGTCGAACAAAACTAGTCTCGGAACAACTCGATGAAAGCAAACAAAGTTATTTTGATAAAAGTTTGACAGTCTAACATGCTATAAAACTTTATTTACTAAAACTAATCTGCAATAGCAGTTTTCATGTCAAATTTTGGTCAGAAACTATTTATTTAGTTTTACTAATGGCCCTGTAGGGCCAGGTGGGTCAAGGCGTGCGACTCGTATTTTGAGGGTCGCGGGTCTGAATCCCCGTCGCACCAAACATGCTCTCCTTTCAGCCGTGGGGGAGTTATAATGTGACGGTCAATCCCATTATTCGTTGGTAAAAAGAGTAGCCCAAGAGTTGATGCTGAGTGATACTGACTGACTAGCTGCCTACCCTCTAGTCTTACACTGCTAAATTAGGAACGGCTAGTGCAAATAACCCTCGTGTAGCTTTGCGCGAAAATTCAAAAATAAATAAATTGTTTTACTAAATTTCGTCTATTTCTCTGTCTATTGAATATTTACAAATCAAACTGATTTGATTAATTACAAATATTCAGTTGTTTTTTTATTTTACCTGTTAAGTGAGGGTTCACACGTACTCTCGTAACAGAACAAATGTTTTTGTATAATATTTTAGTTATTTTTGTACTCATTTCTCACTGCCTTCTAGATGTATCGTAACAAAAGTACAATTCCCCTGAACCCCCTTTAAGTCAGATACACAAACGGAGAAAAAAACGAAAATTTATGAGGTAATAAAAATTCAGCATGAGAAACCAAACTACGTAGAAGCTATCTTGTATATCTTCTGAAGAAAAGATAGTTCTTTTAAAATAAAGGTAAATATAAAGGAACATTTCCACGTAATGATGTTTCTTTTAATGTTGTTATAATAGTTGATCAAACAAGAGCCTTAACAAGTGTTGTGGTCTCTAATCCAGTTGTTAGAGTTGTTTAATACATTATGTTAACATTATTTCCTCAGTTCATGTCACCACAATCTATTGTGTTACATCTAGCGATCAGGTATTTTGATAGTAGTCTTGCATTGTGATTTCAATTAGAAAAGACTCCGTTGTAGAGATATTATGTATAAATTTCATCAGTATCAGTTCTCACTTCAGACTTTTCATATTCCACATATTGTACGAGGACGTCGATTTTTTAGCACTCTTATCTCAACAGTCTTATCTCACCGCAATCCACAGGAACTGCAATCGGTGACATAACCAATACTTTTGTGTGGAATAAAACCTGTTTCATTCTCCACCTGCTTCACGTATGCGATGTATGAACGAGAGGAATAACTAAAGTCTAATCTTGATGAACTTATATCCTGCTGGCCTCGTGACCAGGCAGACGTCCATCTTGCTAATGTCACTACTGTTGCCAGTGAATACCACTGAAAGTTATGTTTATGGATTAGAACCTGTTACAAGACATTGTATTTTGCTTACCACGAATAAGTCTCTTTCGAGATAGTCTTGGTGTCCCAAACTGATCCATATTTCTTTCCTTTACAATGCTATTAAATGCATTCAGAAATTCTAAGTTCCCGATTTGAAGTGATATCTACGATCGCGGTGTGTGGGTATTTTGCGTAGAAAATGGTTTTACATACCCTCCCCAAATACCCTCCTCTAATACATTCTAATTGTAATGATACGTACTGATTAGGTTTATTAAAAATAATTTAGGTATAACGAACTTAACCCTCTGTATCTTTAGATTAGCTTTCATCAAATTCCTTTAATATTTCCTTAATATTTCTTCGAGTAAAGTTAAAATCGTTTCAATAAAAGTTAAAGTTTATCTGTTCATAAAATTATGAAAATAATTTTATTTTTCTGTTTATGTACACCTTGGAACTATTTTCTTTCTTCCAAGTATTGATTTCGATACTAGCGGTAGACAGAGCCCAGAACCTATTGTGTAGCTTAAAACACACAAAGCTTCTAGCATATTTTCCAACTGTTTTCTAAAATTTGAATTTTCGAATCTTAAATTGTTTTTGTTGTGTTTAACATATTTTCTACATCGTCTGATTGTTAGAGCAAAGATACGCATAAGGGGTTGACGCTCTGATCGAAGGAAAACATATTAGTTAAGCCTATGTCCTTAATAATATATGGTTTCAAGAACCTTCAATCTATGTGGTGTATTTAGAGCACTGCTTTGATTTTTTTTTGTAATTTTGTTTATCTGAATTTTCAAGTTAGTTTTGTTGCTGTTTATTTCCTGAACTGTGTTCCTGTTTAATATTTGAAACTTTGATCTGTTTTCTTGTGTTCCGATGTTTAAAATATTTCTGTCTCAATATTCCTTTATCCGTACAACCATTACCTGCAGTTTATTTCTACATAAGTGTATGTTCCTTCGTTTTGTATATTTGAAGCGGATCCAGTCTATATTTTAAAACCCATTTATTCATTAGAACTCTATGTATTAAAATAGCTCTAAGTTTTATAAAAGCTTAGAGTTTCAAGCTGTAACTCTCGAACAGTATCAGTCTCTTCGTTTTCATTTACATGTGAGCTCTGGAATAGTGATGAGGTCCATACGGACCTAATCCGTTTTCAAACACATTTTAAAACTATTTAACCACCAAGTTGCTTATGGATTTGTAACACTTTCGGTTAGAGAATTTCTAATAACACCTGAACCACGAGAAAACCGTGACAGAAATACTGTCATTATTACTATTAATCCAGCACTTTCTGCTAAAGTGTCCTGTTTATTTTAGATACAAAATCAGTTAAGTTCCTATCGTGAATGTTGTGAGAGACAAATACGTAAAAAGACTCAATGAGACGCAATATTTGGACTCTACCTGTGGTGATTGGTGTACAAGTGATGTCGTTAAAGTGTAAGTGAATTGAGTGTCCTTCAATATACGTATTAATCAAAATAATCGCTTTATTTTATATTTCTTAGTTATTCTTTTTGTAGATTTTCGCAAATATAAGAAACGAGCAAATAAACTTTTTCCTTCTTCATATCTTTGCATTTCTCCAACTTATTCATATCACCAAGTTTAACTGGTTTGTTTTGAATTTCGCGCAAAGCTACATGAAGACCATCTGCAAAAGGCGTCCCTAATTTAGCAGTGTAAGACTGGAGGGAAGGCTAGCTAGTCATCACCATCCATCGCCAATTCTTGGGCTGCTATTTTACCAACGAATAGCGGGATTGGTCGCATATTATAACGCTCCCACGGCTGAAATAGCGAGCATGTTTTGGGTTGACGGTGATTAGAGCTGTGACCTTCGGGTTACAGCCGTCGAGTACCTAAACAACCTGGCAATGCCGGACATCACAAGTTTAAGTGTCTTAACATAACACTATTCATCTTCTGACCGTCTGAAAGAAATTATCGTTTTCTAACATAATACGTATTTCATCATTCCAACACTTTGTCTAGTCCGAAGATGGAGCATCTTATGTTGATAGTTGTTCAGTCGTGACGTGTAGCTATGAACAAACAAAATCTAAAATGTTTCTGTAACTAATCAAAATGGATTAGGGGTACGATTTGCTATAAT